>NC_030422.2:16570099-16870099 GCF_001660625.3 Ictalurus punctatus | reverse complement strand
TATGAAATGCGTTCCTTCTGCATGATAATGGCGCGTGATGGTGAAAGTTTGTTGCAATGATTTACAGACATTAATTGTGCATGAATAATCTATCCAATAAATAAAACTAACCCATGAAAACATGATATTTTTAATAGTGTATGTACTGACTAAAGTAGATTTATAAATAATAAGAAAACTTAATTGCTTTTGTTTGCAGTGTGTGTGTGTGTGTGTGTGTGTGTGTGTGTGTGTGTGTGTGTGTGTGTGTGTGTGTGAATCATGAAAAGGGATTATGATCATCATGATATGAGGACAGTGTTAAACATCGAAGTCAAATGTTCATGTTATTAGTGTGTATTTTTCCATTGTGTGATCATGGTGATTAGTGGTTGTAACTTGTTACTTAGCATCATAGACCTGGCATGTTTAAAAACAAAAAACAAATGCTGCACTTTATAGCATATGCTTAATTTTTTTTCCCCTGTCTATGTTAGGTGCATCACCATTTTCCACACTCCTAACCTGCATGGTCATGATTCGGTGCCAACAAGTATCAAGAGCCCCAGTTGTGCTTTTCTTCTTCTTGTTCAGTCTTAAATTTGAGCCCACAAGCAGCATCCCTGTGACTGGACACAAAGTGGGCAATCGATATGAACCCTCCTCTCCTGCACGTACACTGCCTCAGATTCAGTTCACCCAAACCGGAGGTGTTCCAGAGACACTGAATGAAGAGGAGGATGAACTTTTCAAAGATGTTGACCCAAAAACCCTAGCAGCAGTCCTCCTAGAAGCCCTCAACAAGCCTCAGGAGGTAATGAGAGAACAAGATAAGAAAGGGGGAGAGAAAAACAAGGCAGAAGAGGACAGAGAGACTCAGAGTTTTGACAGAGAGAGTAATGGATATCAGGAGCTGGAACTGGTGCGAGCAGCTGCTGAAGCACAGGGCAGAGAAGAGAGAGAAAGGGAACAGGATGAGGAGAGGAAGAGGGAGGAGGAAGAAGAAGAACGCCTCACGGAAAAGGTGACCAGTCGTACCACAAGTCAAACAGTGCCTGTAAAAGAACAGGAAGTAGTTGCAAAGGAGGTTGCAAGCAAGCAAGAACAGCAAGAAACAGAGGGAGCCACTGATGGGAACAAGGATGAGCAGCTGAGTCCAGAAGAGTTGAAGAACCTGGAAACCATGTTAGAGGAGTTTCAGAGCTACACTACAGCCATGAAAAGAGAACGTGATTCCTCATCTGGCCAGAGAGAGAGTCGTGGTGATTACTTTGACTATCTGGATCGTAATGGCCTCATGAACAATGAGATCAAGCCCAAACCTAAGGGTTATGACTTGGCTTTGTCTAAGAAGAAGCTTAAGTGGCAACAAGAGCAGGAAAAGAACAGTAATCGGCCATTGGGAGGAAACTTTATGGATGATTTTAATGATAATATTGAAGACCAAGAACAGGAAAATGGAGAGGATGAAGATGAACTGCTGAGTCCAGAAGAAGAAGAAGCTAGGGCTAAAGCTGAACAGGAAGAGGTGCGCAGACAAGCAGCTGAGGCCCAGAGAGCCAAGGCAGAAGAAGAGAAGCTTGCAGATATTGCATCAGATATGATCTTGCAATACATGGTCAAGCAAGATGGTAAAAAGTACCGGGGCAATAATGCTGCAGAAGATAAACGCTCAGAGGAAGATGGTGCTAATGATGATGATGATATTGACCCCCAAACAATTGACAAGTTGATAGAGATCTCCAGTAAGCTCCACCTGCCTGCTGATGATGTGGTAGATATAATCAGTGATGTGGAAAAGAAGAAAAAAAAAGACGCTCCTGAAACTCTGCAATGGCAACGACCTCTTGTACCTCCTCCAGCACCTGATGTCTCATCTACAGTCTTAAGAACATCACCACCCTCAAAACCACCCAAGCCTAACACAAATCTGCTGAAATCATGGTTCAAGGACAGGGCTCCTATTAAGCCCAATCAACAAAATTTTTGGATCAAGCAACAGTGGCCCTTTTGGACCTACCCCTCCTATCGGCGCTATCAAAAGCCCTACAGTAGTTATTACACCATCTACATCCCACCTCCTAAAGCTAAACCACGCTATTATGCCAAACCCTCCTACTCCCTTAATGACATTCTGGGGAATTCATTGGACTATGAGTTTGATTACCCTCTGAAACAAAGGTATAATCCCTGGACACAAAGTCGTCCAAGGGCTCCTCTGGCTTTCCAGCGGAACCTCTACATCCCTAACTATATTGTCCCTCAACCCCGGACTTTCAAAGCCATACCCATGCCCAAACCCCGGTCACCCCTGCGTCATCGGCCTGCTTTCTATTACTCACCCACAGCTTCTGTAATTGCCCCACAGGATGGCTATTATAGCCAGGTGGAACAGCCACAACCAGACAGCAATGAGGAGCTAGGGAACTTCATTGAGAAGGTTTTCCTGAAACGTCCCCGCATGTTTCAGTGAAGGTGTAGATAGCGAGAAAAATAAAGGAGGAAATGTAGGTGAGCAAGAAGAGTACAACTGTGAGACTGTTTTTGCCACATATTTTGGTTTCATATTCAGAAATAAGTTTATCCAGTCTAATTTACCTGTCCTTCCCTCTTCAGTTAAATTGAAAAAAAAAAAAGCCTGAAGACTGGTGACTGTTGCCATTTTCTCCCTTCCTCATCTATTCCCCTCCTCCCCTACATATACTGATAGACAGTGGAAATGAAGTGAAGAAAGGTGTTTTTGTCAATTATGTGGGGGTACACACATGACTCAAATACCCAACTACAGTCCTAAAATTTTCCACAATTCCAGAAGGCCTTTCAAAAACAGAGGAAGACAAAAATACAATAGGACATCTTTTGTAAGCCTTATATTTTATTATTTTTTATCATTTATAATGTTCAGAAGTCTTTTAAACCATGTAGTCATTTTCTCTAATTATGAAAAACAGCAAAAATATTTAAAATCTGAATCTTAATATCTGAAATATTAAGTGCCATATGCTTTAGAAATGTTCAGGTTTGGCTCATCCTACCCATCAAATGTCTTAAGTGTACCTAGTAGTATTGTGACACACTTGGTCCTGTACATAGAATGAATTGTCTATAGGCTGACATTTTCTTTTCTTTTTGGGGTGTTTTTAACATTGTTTTTCTACACAGAACATTGCTGAACACAGTTGGTGCAAAGAATGCTCATACATTCCAAATATTTCTAAGATAAGCTTTTTCATATAAGCTGTTTTGAGAGCAGTTATTTATTGCCTTATTTCCCCTTTAAGACTAGCAGCATTTTTGTCATAGATGGGTTGGCAGGACTATATTAATTACTATAATTAATTATTAATTATAAATTAATAATTTAATGTGAATTTGTCTCCAAATGTCCTTATTAATCATAAAGGTATGATTATAAAGGTTTGTTTCATGTTAAATTATACTAGAAATCTATGGATTTAATGGTAAAAATGGACAGAGTATGAGTTGTCAATGCAACACAAAAAAAACATCTTAATATGCACTTAATTACCTACTTGTGTTTATAACTTTGTGTATCTAAGTTGAAAAAAGGCATTGACAATCTTTTAATTGAAATCAATCCCTAATGTCCCTTAATCAACAGTTAACTTTACACAAAGTTTAGTATTTGGTACCAGAACCACAATTCTGGGTAAGGTCAGACTTAACACTGCAGAACAAAGTGGATAGTGCACAGGAAGTGCATGAAAACATATAGAGGCACTTAAAACTATCCTTTAGAGATAAGGGACACTGCAAACAACAACATTTCTTCACCACTCATAACTTCACAGAGAAGTCAAACAAAGAAATGTTGAAAAGATTCAGTGCTGAAATATGAACAACAATTTAAGTACCCAAATAGTGTGATACCTTACCCATAAGGACAGTGAGGGAGATACATAATGATTAGAAAAGATAAGAAAACGGGGAGGTGCTTGACATTCTAATTAATTTAAGCAAGCTGTGGATTGAGTGATGGACATAGAGAAGACAAGTGTCTGCACGTTTATGTGAACTTGCATCTAAAATGTGTTTCTTCTCTGAAGACATTATGAGCATTAAAAAAAGTATAAAAAAAAATACAAAAGACAAATGTTTAGTATATCAGAGTTTAAAAAACCCTGTCAAGTCTTGTATAAAGAAAATCGGCTGTTTGTCAGTTCTAGATGTATCTTGTATGTACCTTAATAAACATGCGTTTGCTGGATGTAAATAATCGCATGTTGATGACTAGTTTTGCTACACAGAGATCATTCAATAAAATTTGCTATTTTTTATTAAGATTGGTTTTTTAATTGTGTTTTGAGGAACATGTGAATCTGAGCTCTCATTTGTAGCAGATTTGACATCATCCACACATTTTATTTTTTCCAGTCACAATTTTATTGACCACAGGAAAGATCATGAGATAATTTCTAGTTAGCTTGATGTGCGTCAGAGCATGTTTAGACAGTGTTTCAAACATGCACCACAGAAACCAATATGTTTAAAGAGCAAAAGACAAAGTCCAATTAACAGTTATTCCCTAAGAAGTGTAAGGGAAATATCACAAAGAAGTCGAAATATTACCTTAAAGTTAGATTTCCGAGAGATACAAGTTCTGTCTATGAGGCTGTCCATGTGGAGCATGGTCCTTTATTGCTTTGTAGGGAGTCTGGCACTTCTACCGAGTGCATTTCCCCATGCTAAGATCTTTGATTCTGCTCAGCAGTCCTGTGGCTCAGACAGTTTGCTTGGATAATTACTTTATTAAACGAGAATCTCTGCAGCACTATAGTATGATCACACCAGAGCCCATTAGTAGCTTCTCTTTGAAGGGAAACTCAGAAAGGAACAGCGATACTACTTAAACTCTTAATATCATAGTGGCTTGCACTATGTATATGTAAAAAAACACACACACACACACACACACACACACAGTATATATATATATATATATATATATATATATATATATATATATATATATATATATATATATATATATATATATATAAAATTCAATCCGAGTGATTTTCTGTGGGATGTGCTGGACAAACAAGTCAGATCCATCGAGGCCCCACCTCACAACCTACAGGACTTAAAGGATCTGCTGCTAATGTTTTGGTGCCAGATACCACAGCACAATTTCAGAGGTCTTGTGGAGTCCGTGCCTCGACAGGTCAGTGCTGTTTTGGTGGCACAAGTAGGACCTACACAATATTAGGCAGGTGGCTTAATGTTATGGCTGATATGGTTGAATGATGAATAGGGTTTGGTAATGAAATAATAAATAAACAACAGTAAACAATTGCATTTGTTTTACTGAAGTAAGAAGTGTTAATTCAGTAATTGTTGTAAATAGTGTGATATTATTAAAAACAATTAAATCATGCCTGCTGCCTGGCCCATAGATCAGGGTGATAATAATAATAATAATAATAATAATAATAATAATAATAATAATAAACAGAATGAGAAAGCGAAAACGCAAGTAAAGCAAGTAATAAATACACAGGGAGAAAACGAGAGGGCGAGAGTGTGGGGGTGGCGAGGTTTGATGAGAACAGCACAGCCCACAGAGGTGCAGTGATTCATGAGTCACATGGTCGAGGTGTGAGTCATACTCCTTCTACTGCAGTACCCCCATCCACCAACACACATAAAGCTTGTAGTTTTGTCATATTTACTGATGCGCGGGCACTGGGTCCCGTTTGATAAAATTCAGCAGAATAGGTAACATTCTATTTTGTTAAGTATTTACAAGGTGAGACATCTCAAAATGGCTATTCAATTCACATGTGTATTACTTTATGGTGTCATACTCAAAGCAATGCTTGAAGGCTTCCCTGTTTGGATAACCTCTTATATGCACACACACATCTGGGCACAAACATTTTCCTTTATATGATGGTTATCTTATTAAACAGTGTCTGGATCATGCAACAAAAGACACTTTGTTGTTCTCTTCAAATAT
This sequence comes from Ictalurus punctatus, assembly GCF_001660625.3. Classification (NCBI taxonomy): domain Eukaryota; kingdom Metazoa; phylum Chordata; class Actinopteri; order Siluriformes; family Ictaluridae; genus Ictalurus; species Ictalurus punctatus. The sequence goes on along the minus strand of NC_030422.2, from coordinate 16,864,140 downwards.
TGATTTTTCTCTGAGTCAACACCAGAGAGAGAGGGAAAAAACATAATGGAAAAAACCCACAGAATGCCAAATTGTCCAGTCTCCAATAAACCATGAGTTCATCAGCATCAGGCCTGTGGCAAATTCTTCACATTTTGTAATGTAAGCAGAAACAGCTGCCAAAAAAAAGAAGAAAAGCTATATCTGGCATCCTGAGCGGGAACAGCAACATAGTGTACATGTGCAGGTGTTATTATGTTGTTCAACAGGAGATACTGTAGCCACTTACAGTCCATACGTATAATATGGACAGGCTGTAAAACCGTGGCATTAAAAATTAATGCTGATAAGTGTGGAGGAGCCAGTCACACAAGATGTGTGGAAGCAGCAGAGGGCAGTGAAATTTGTCAGAGTCTCCATCACCACTGGAACTGAGCTCATGCCAGATTAGTTCAAATATGCATCTTGGAGGAGAGAGGCAAAGGAAAGCAGATACAGATCTCTGTTTCTGGAATTTCAAAGTGATCTGTTGTCTAAAAAATGTAGGTTACTTTAGAGACAAGATATTTCATAATCTATACATGAATATACAGTATGTATAGGGTATATGTCTGTTTACATAATATAATCATGTCCATAATTACTGGAATTCTTGAAAATCACTCACTGAAATATACTGTATACTGTAATTTCTTACAAGCAGAGATTCTTGAAGTTTTACACTTGTCTCTTTACCGTTCTTTGTCCTTTACCATGGTGACAAATGGCAAAGCTGATTTTGCATTTGTTTAACCAGCATAATAAAAATAGAAAGCTGCTGAGACATACACTGCACAGCTACATAATACAAAGCTATTCAGTTCTGCATGAGGTCTGTCACCTGGCATAGTTTCACCCCATGTAACATTTGTTACAGCCAATCGGAGTTTCATGAACATTTGTATATGTTGGCTCTCCAGAAAACTAATAAGGCACCAAATGTAGGTCTTAAGCCCAATAAATCAAAGATCAGTGAAGAACATCTCTGAATTGTATTAGTAAGTTAAGTACACGTTTTATATGGACTTGAGAATTGGCAGCAGGGCTACCATGCAAGGCGCTAGCCTGCCATCAGGAGGAACTTCGGATTCAGTGTCTTACCCAAGGGAACTTCGGCATATGGAGAATCGAACCGCCAACCCTATAATTAGTGGACAACCCCTCTACCACCTGAGCCACAGCCGCCTGATGAGTAACACTAGTAGTAATTCAGAGAATGACTATATCGTAAGATGCACATTATCTCCATAAAGTGAGCTAAACAGAACTCTATATTTATTTTTGGTGATGAGAGAAAACAGCATAAAATGCCATCCCAAATTGACTAACATAAGGACGCTTTTATATCCTTAAAAAAAAAAGAAGAAGAAAAGGTAGAAAAATACATAGGCCTACTGAACAAATTACTTTAAATGCAAACAAATTGTTATCCTTGTGGGGAAAACATTCTGTTCTTCAAAAATATTATTGCAAGCTTCTTTTACCAAGTGGAAAAAAAAGATCTTTCAGCACAAGAGACAGATGGATGTTGACAAGTTTTGTAATGAGCACTATTAAAAAAAAACTACCTTACAAATTTACATTAACTTACTGGCAGCACTTAGTAGCCCAGTGGAGGCACTGAAAGGCCAATGCAGATTATATTTTAAGGAAGCTGAGGGCTTTTGATGTTTAACCACAGTGTTATGACCAGTGTATTTTTATGCTAAAATGCTGGCTCAGTCAATACTCTGGAGGAAGCAATTCAGACAAAAAGGAAAGGAAAAAAAAAACTCCACTTTTTTTGAGCAATAGCTCCCATCTTCTACACAACATTTTTACCCACTTTCAAAGTACGTTTAGCCAAAGGCTTATTATGACAACACACTCTGTGGAGCATTGCAGACATTCCCTCCTGCTGGCTGCTATCAAATATTTTAATGATGGTTTGAGCTGTTGGTTTGGTTAATCAGATTTTTATTTAGTAATCATCTTTGTTTTTTTAATAATTACTGTTATTATTTTAAGGTTAAGACCTATTTTATACACAAACAGAATAGCCATCTAATTAATATTTCACACATTCGCAGTGTAAAGTTTATTTACTGTAAGTTCCATATTATATTTTCACAGGACTAATGTATAATCTATAATAGCATATTACTGTAAAATATTACTGCAATTTTGCAATTATACTGTTGAACTCTTCCATTGCTAAATACACATCTTTAAATATTGAAGGTCAAAAAACTGATACTAACAAATGAATCAAATAAAAACGTGTTTATTAAAGCACTCATTTCTGTTCACATAAGAACAAACATAAGATTCAAATTACACAACAAGAACTTGCAGTTTAAACAATGAAATTGCACAATAAGGGGCCGTTGCTAGAATGAACAACGAGAACAGCAGTGACAGAATCCATGGATCACAGTCCGGTAATCTATAGGAAAACCAAGAAAGCAAGCTTGGTTTATCTACACTATATGTCCAAAAGTTTTTGGACACCTGACTATTGGCCATATAGTGTATTTAAAATAACAGGCTAGCAAATTTTAGTTACTTACCTAGGCGAACATTACCTCGTCTTGCCTATCTTTACATCCATTTTAAACTTGTTGCACCCATGCTTCACTAAAATAATTTAAAGCTACACTTTTTAATATAAATTTGTTATGACTGAATACTGGAAGAAATTAAAAATAATAAATAAATAAATAGCCATTTGATATTCCTCATCTGCTGGTAAATGTTTTTAGCACCTAGTTTTACAGCAATGTTTATGATACTGTATGTTTTATTGTTATCACAAAATAGTCACTGTGTTACAGTAGCTGTACAGTAAAGACCATTGATGCAGTATAATCTGCCATTACTGTAAATATTTTCCCAGAAAACCAGGTGGGTTGCTGTATCAAACTATAAGACTCATTAGAAGTATTATATGGCTTAAGAACAACATTTTACTGGCTACAGAAATAATGTACAGTGAATATTAAAAAATATAAGTCCATTGGCATGTCTGGTGAAAACAATACAACCAATAACTACGGTGCTACCTACTTTGGGCTGTTTTTCAGACTGTGGTCCAGGAGCCTTCGTAATCAGTGATCCTCTCCAAAAAGGTTATCATTTAGCTGGAGATAGATCTTTCTGCAAACATACAAAGAATTAAGGGATACCAAATCAGTGTTTTCCAACTGAACCTTATTGAAAATGTAACAAATTATGCAACAAATAAATACAAATCATTATATAAATTATCATTTTAACACTTGGTTGCAAATCCTTTGCAGTCAATAATTGTCTGAAGTCTGAAACCCATAGACATTACCAGGTGCTGGGTTTCTTCCCTCTGCCAGGCCTTTACTGCAGCAGTCTTTAGTTCCTGCTTGTTCCTCGGACGTTTGCCTTCAGCAAGTAAAATGCACGTTTAATTGAAATCAGGTTGGGTGATAGACTTGGCCATTGCAGAACATTCCACTTCTTTGCCTTAAAAAGTCTTGTGTTGCTTTTGAAATGCTTCATATATAATTAGTTGCACGTTATTGTATAAATGTGAACTACAATCGTGTGTCGATTATTTTTCTTTGTATCAGACATGTTTTACACTGTATGCCTTTAAATAAATAAAGTCTACTACATGTTAGGTTTAAGGTATTAAGTAAATAAAGTGCATCATATACACTCACAGAGCACTTTATTAGGAACACCTTTACACCTATGCAATCATGCAATTATCTAATCAGCCAATCATGTGGTACCAGCAGAATGCATAAAATTATGCAGCAGCTTTGGGCAATGTTTACATCAACCATCAGAATGGGAAAAATGTGATCTTAGTAATTCTGATTTTGGCATGATTGGTGCTGGTTTGAGTATTTCTATAACTGCTGATCTTCTGGGATTTTCATGCACAACAGTCTCTAAAGTTTACTTAGAATTTTGAAATAAAGAAAATGGTGAAATAAGAATCTCATCAGTTCTTGTTGTTGAGAGAGGTCAATGGAGAATGGCCACACAGCTGACAGACAGGTTTGAGCTGACAGAAAGGTTACAGTAACTCAGATAATCACTCTGTACAACTGAGGTGAGCAGAAAAGTATCTCAGAATGCACAACACATTGAGTTTGAGGCGGATGAGCTACAACAGCAGAAGACCACATCAGGTTCCACTTCTGTCAGCCAAGAATAGAAAGCTGAGGCTGCAGTGGTCACAGGCTCACCAAAATTGGAAAGTTGAAGACTGGTCTGATTAATCTTGGCTTCTGCTGAGGCACACAGATGTTAGGGTCAGAATTTGGTGCCAACAGCGTGGACCCAACCTGCCTTGTGTCAACTGTCCAGGCTTGTGGAGGTGGTGTAATGGTGTGGGGAATGTTTTATAGGCACACCTTGGGCCCATTAATACCAATCAATCATCGCTTGAATGCCACAACCTATTTGAGTTGTTAATAATATTCATCCCTTCATGTCTACAATTGACCCATCTTCTAATGGCTATTTCCAGTATGATAATGCATCATGTCACAAAGCAAAAGTCGTCTCAAACTGGCTTCATGAACATGACAACGTGTTCAATGTTCTTCAGTGGCCTTCCCAGTCACCGGATCTGAATCCAGTTGACCACCTTTAGGATGTGGTAGAATGGGAAATTCATAGCATGAAAGTGCTCCTGAAAAACCTGCAGGAATTGTGTTATGCAATCATCTCAACATGGACCAGAATCTCAAAGAAACGTTTACAACATCTTGTGGAATCCATGCCATGAAGAACTGAAGTTGTTTCGAGAGAAACGAGAGGCCCTATCAAGTATTAGTATAGTGTTCCTAATAAAGTGCTGGGAGTGTAAATAACAGTATTTATTACACATTAAATTTTTTGTTAGTAAGAAAATAAAATTCATATTTGGTGTAATATTTAGCTATTTGAATGGTGCACTACAGTTAAAACTATACTGGTCTAACCACTAACACTCATTTAAGATAAGTATCTTTTATGGTTTGCAATCCATCATGAAACAATTTATTTGAGTTCAGTTATATGCAATGTTCATATTAGAGAAATTTTGAAATGGCATATGAGGAAAAGCAAATATCTCAGTTGCATATTCCAGTAATCTACTAAGCACACATTGGCTCCATCATTGTTCTCAAGTTAGATCATGCAATTTTCAAAGTGAATACTTGCTCTATTTGATGTCCTTGGTAGAGGAAAGTACAAAAAAATATATGACTCAACTGTGCCAAATAAGATGGCGTCTGTGTATATGTCCACAGATTATTAACGAGAATCCTGTGCAAGTGCATTACCACTGAGGTAATACATCTACTATTTTATGAGAGAGTGACAGGAGTTTAGTACTTACATTACCAAACTGAGGTGGCTATGTTTAAATGTTTCTTCCTTACAGATGAAAATACTAAGATAATTTTTTCATGTGTAAAAATTTGCCATCTTGCTTTATTTATTATTTTTTAAAACTGGTACCCCATTCTTCCCCAACTCTCCTGCCCAAATGGTAATTTAATGGAATAATGGAATGTTTAAAACAGTATGGAAACTTTAAACCACTATACATGAAAATTTTTCCCTATTCTTTTAGGAATATCTTTACAGTTTCTAATATTTAACTCTACATTATATTTAGAAGCACCATGTACTTGTGAGAAACTTGTGTTGCCTTAATTGAATACATTACTTTCTAGTTCTATAAAAAAAACATAGGGTTAATATTATAGTAAAAGAAATTAGAGCTTCAAAATATTCTCCATCAGCTTACTTAAATTTTTATTTGCATCCAAAGCTTTGTCAGTTAGATGTTAGGACTCTTCTACATAGTTAAAATAGTAAATGTGTAGGTTTGTGTGAACATCCAGCTAGATTTTTGTTTAACTGTGTTGAAAATGACTTAAGTCAGACATTGACTTTTTTGAGAGAGAGAAAGAAAGAAACTAATAGGGGAAATTGCAAAAGAATATGAGAGATGGACTGACAATAAGACAATAAAAATGCACACACTATCCTTCTCCAAAGAGTAGAACAGAAGCGAATTCAGTGTGTTCCAGTTAATGTGAAAATAGATTTTTTCCACACTCCCTCACACACTCATCCTATGCCTTTCTTGTCGTGATGGTGCAGTCAGTTTCACTGCACCACTGTGACAAAAGACTGGTGACTCATCCACTTACATCCTCCATCTCTCTCAATCCCATTTTCTCAGTCGCTAACTCTAACACAGTGTTACATCTCCGCTCCACACAAACACTGAAAAACAAAAGGAATGGTTGCTACAAAGAAACTGACATTATTTTCTTGTCAAACACTAATTTTATTAGAAGTGTCAGGTCAGGTGATTTAACAACTTAAAAAAAGGCAGAAGAAATGCTGCATAAACACCCAAATTGATTTTGAAATTGGGTTTTTATTTTATTTTTTAAATTACATTCACACACAATCTGATAGCTAATGGACAGGGAGGCATGTACTCATGCTGTGTAAATTAATTTAGTTATTCCACAAACATACAAGTTCTACACTATCTTGGATCTGTATCACAAGATGGTTAAAGCTTTTTACTTCTTTTAAATCATAATCACTACTGAATTCAAAGAAAATGTTTACATTTTAGCATAAAACCACAGCTATTCTTCAAATGAAAAATCAAATATAAAAGATTAGGCACAACATATAAAATCAAGCTCTGGACATTTCCTTAATGGACTAACCTATTATTAATTAACAGGGTGAATAAATCATAACTACCCCCATAATTTTACCCGGAAATGGCAGACTTATAAATATAATTACCTTGTCTGCATTTCTATTTGCATCTGCATTCTTTCAATCAGTTTAAACAGAATCTGCATCTTTATGTACCTTCTTATGAATCAGCTCCAAAATATGAGACAGGTGGTGAGGGCACCAGCGATTTGACACAGAATAGATCAGTATTAAGGAAGAAAAATACACAACTGTACTCAAAACATTCTTTTTATTTCAGACAATACATTAAAAAACTTTTTTTTTTAATTTGTATCCTAACTACGTCACACATGATGCCAAAGCCCTCATTTTTTTTTAAAGGAGTTATTCAAATATTATTCCCTTTTTATTCCAAGACTACGCATTTACAGTCAGTCTCTTTGGAAAGCAGGAAGTAGAAACAGACAAAACAGGAAAGACGTTAGGTACCATTTTGTGGGTATTTTTTCCCCTCTTGTATTAAAATAAACATTCAGAGACTTTGCAGATGTGGTTCATAGAACTAGAACTGAATGAATAGACCATATGAAGCGGTCTATTCAAAATTCTACCAATTCAAAGGCCTATTCAATATTTCTCTTCTATTTCCTATGTCACACATCACAGTTTATTTTTAAATCTGGCTCATGGAAAACTGCTTTAATGGTAGACTGTGCAAGCGAATAGCACAGATACGCCTCCCACTCACTATAAACACACTTTTTTTTTTTTTATACACATACACTCACACACGTACATAGATTTACTGTGTGGTCCCTATACTGCAGAGCAAGCAGTTCAGGCCTGATAGGTCATCTACTTTAAATCTTGCATCATATTTAAAAATAGACATGCATGAATGGTTACAGCCAATCTTTCCTGAGCAGCAAAAATACAATCTAAGTATTTCTGAATATATTAATTTGAGATTGCAGAAATAAATAACTGCTCCTCATAGTCTAAAAGCATATTGTGCAATTGTCTCCTTTTGTTAACATGAGAAGGCTTGATGCACTTTCAGTTCATTACAAATAAATGGCTGTGTATCGAGTGTCTAATCTGTATCCCACACTATAATCTGTATAGTGCATCTTCAGAAAGAGAGTCCTGGATACAGACGCAGCTATTTTAACATTATGAATACAAATGGGGCTGAAAAAAGTACAATCACATGCGGAACTCAGTAGTATAAAAACTGTATACACACTTTCAAACCATCCCTCTATCCTGTGTCCTTTTTTGTGCCATCATTTACCCTCCCTCCCCAAATACACTCTAATAAAGTCCATTCCCTCGGCAAATGCAGTAGTAGTACCTAAAACTGTCCCATCTAAAACTCAGTCGATTCTATGCGAGACCCATCTCCTCCAGTACACTCCTTGGAGACTCGTCCTCCTAAGACAGACCACAGAAAAAAGTTTAAGGTGTGCTAGATCAGGCACTTTTTTATTTTTTTACACTTTTCATTTTCTAAAGATACACATATAAACATTATATAAAATGTACAAATCATTTCAGTCATAATAAAAGCTAGAAATAGTGGTTCAAAAGAGCATTTTCTCTGCTATTTCTTGCACACTGCTGACACGTTCACACTAAATCACCACCTTTTCAGTGTTGCCAAATTAGGCAGCATCCGCTGAGATTAGGATATTTTTAATCACCTTGAGCTGAAAAAGGCCTAGGGCTGGTAGCCATAATTTCTGACACTATCTAGTTGGCACCATGTACACGTAAAAGTTTTGTGGCAGTGGCCAATGACAAAATGTCCGTTTCCATGTGTTTAATACAATGATGGGTTAGCAAAATAATTCTTAGTGATTCTTTGCATTACCATGTAGTTTTTCAATTATGTTCTATGAATAAAGAGGAAAATAAAGTAATATAATCTACACAATTGTACAAAAAAAGCAAATTAATAAATATAAAATCATTTTGATTTTTTTTTAGCCAAGTGTACACTAAATTTCAGGTTAAGACCATTTTTATCTCAGTGCAATAGCTGTATATCCAAAATCAGTCTTAACCAGAATCTATAGCAGATTCCAGACTAGGAATATAACCTAATCAGATTTTTAAGAACTTGAGCATAATTACATTTTGTGTGAAAAGGCATCAATATACAGAGACATACTCACCTCTTGTAGCAGGTCAGCTTGTTCAATAGCCTTGAGCACACTTTTTTTTGAAGTGTCCTGGATTTCTCCCCCCATCAGAAATTCATCCAAGATAAAGTAAGCCTTCTCAAAATTAAAAATGATGTCAAGCTCACACACCTAGAGGGGTCAGACACAAATGTAGCAGACAATTACAAATTAGAGAATATGAATTCAGAATATAATTTATCTTTTATTTTAAAAACTGTGTGGGTTAAAAAATAAAAAGCACTAATTTTCATTTACAAAAATACACACAAAAAATAAAATTCAAGCAATCTGATTTTTATGGACACTATGAAATGGATCTACTTATGACCTGAAGCAAAAACGCTACAGAGAAAATAGGATCGGGAATGAAGAACAGAAGAAAAGGTGTGCTGAGGCCGAAGCTATGAAATGTAGAGAGATACAAGGGGGAAAAAAGCTAATAGCAAAAAGAAAGAACAGGTCAGTGAAGACAACAGAGAGAGATAGATGGAGAAAACAGATAAAATTGAGGAATGACTCACACTGCCAAAGTACTTATCCAACAGCTCCACAAAGCGATGGATGACCTCTAGGGTAATCAGCTCGTTGTCCTGCTCTTCAACTGCACAGCAGAAATACAGACTGGCATACCTACACACACATATATACAAACACCATAGGTGAGAACAGAAGCGAACCAACATATTTCCAAGAATACAATTTTACTGTCCTTACCACACACACACACACACACACACACACACACACACACATTGAATCAATAGGTATGTCTTACTATGAAACTCTCTACCAACTTTCTGCTCTTTTTGAATGTGCAATGCTTTGTGATGCACAACAAAACAGAAAATTTGCTTTACTTCAGCAGTTTATGTCAGAAAAATCTGTAAGATAAATTTTACTATCTGATGAACCGTACATTAGGTCGAATCACTTTGGCTGCGTAAACTGACTTTTGGCTGCATACAACGAGAATCCTATTCTGAAAGAATGCCCTACTGGGAAGTACATAAATATGCACACATCACACATCTGTACACATCACCAAAACTGTACCGTCACGTCTAATATCGGGTACCATTTATTGTACAGCGACAGTGGGGAAAAAAGCCATACTGTGGCTCCGAGAGTGGTTAAATAAATGCTGAGGCTGACTGCAGTGAGATTTCTACTGGCTCATGTCTCACAGAACAGCAGGTAAAGTGTAATAGGTGCCAGGTTTTGAAGTGATGTGCGGTTCCCCACTGACGCACAGAGTAAGTCATCACGAACATCTGATGTGGCAACTTCTGATATTTAAGGTCAACTCAGTCCACAGAAACTCACAGAAGTGCCAGGTTTCACACTGAAACATTACATGTGAGCATATTACACAACTGGAGAGAACACACAAGGGGATTCTTGTCTCCCTGCATATGTATGAGCTACATCACCACAAGCATGTAGCTGACCTTCAACAGAATATAAAGTAAGTGTGCATGTGTGTCTGTGTATTATGCAGCCATGAGAAGTTGTGTAATCTGTAATTTATCTGTAACCAGCAGGACACCTGTTTGTGTATATATGCGAACAGTAGACAGTGCAATAGATCTATAGCCAATTCAACAGAGGCTTGATATATAAACAATTGGGGGGGTATCACTCTTCCTATCAAACAAAAATGATCTTTGATAAGAAAAAAAAAAAAAACACTCTTACTCTTGAACAAAGATCTTTAAACTCCACAATCAATCAATAAGTTTAAGTTACAGATGGCATGTTAGTTAATAAAGGTGTAACGATGAGAAGATTTGGATTACTCATCAGTTTAAAAGGCAAAAATTCAAATGAATTAAGGGAACAAAAAATCAAGTATTATCCATTTTAATTGATTATAAATGGATTATTACTGGAAAAAGGACAGACAACTGGTGCGCAAACAATAACGAATATTTTTAAAACGAATGTGTAAATAGGCCAGAAAGGTGATTTGTCCGTAACTGATATTTATAACAGTCCTCGTCTAAGTCATCACTACCAAATTAACAGGAGGCCTGCCCCAGATTCTGAACAAAGTTGGTTACATATCATTCAGAGTAGATGTCAACCTATAATGGATTTTACTGATACAGATAACTAAGCTGGGAAGAACCTGCATTAATCAACCAATAGTTTTTAAAATTGATACTATATGAAAACATAACACTCAAAATAAAATGCTGCTGAACTTTATTACAAAAATAAACAGTACTGACTGTACCATGAAAATCATTGTCCTTTTCAAATGAAATATATAAATATTAATATATATTAACCATTAATATATATTAACGTATATAAAGATATACATCCAAACTGAACGAAAAAAATACTCCAAACACCCAAAATAACAGATAAAATATAGAGATAGTTAAAAAAAAAAAAAACCCACTTCAAATAACACAACAAAATTTGTCAGTGATAAGATTTTATTTCGCCTCTAGAGGCTGCTCTCGTACTGTATAATGACAGTGGACTGTTCTCAGCCGCACCTGGGAAAAACTATCAGTGTGAATAAGTGATAGTTCCAGCAATCAGTTAACGGTGCCGATTAATCGGCAAACAGCTCAATTGGTCGACCTCTAATTCTGAGGTCATTAAATCAATTCACATTGTATCGTAGCATATTCACATATTATTGTTAAATATTGAATCATTACCTAGTGAATCAAAATTGTATCATACTGAAGCCTGACATTTACACTTTACTATTTAAGGCAGTTATCTATTATTGTCAAAAGGTGGGTGGAAGGAATAAGAGGTTTTAACATTAAAACCACTCTGTAGATACAGCAATATGATATGAATCATTTGAGTCTTATCAGAAAAACAAAAATAGATCATTATGATCTATAAGCAGTACACTTCAGAGTTGATTTTTTTAAATGTATTTTTTATTTATGTGTAAATGCATCCTTTAAAAAAATAAATAAATAAAAATAAAATGTTGGAGATAACCAAATAATTATTGGCTGGTCAACTAACAAGGTGTCCAGAAGCATGAAGTCCAGATGTGTGAACCAAAGAGAATAATTATTAGCAACATGTGTACAGATTATAATATAGTAAACATGCACAAATGTAATATATCTCACTTAAATTTGCTCTTGTACAATGTCTTCGTAATAAATATATATAAAAAAATAATGTTATTTCTATATACACCATGTATATATTTATTGTGTAACCTCACCTCTTGTAGACTATCTTTAGGTCTCTCCACTCCAGGAAGCTGCACATTTTGGGCTTCCGAGCCAACACCACCTGCATGAGCTCTCGCACCATTTTTTTCTTGTCACGCTCAGCTGTGGCTGTATACCATTTCTGCAGCCGCAGCTTCCCCTGCCGGCTAAACAACAGCATAAATCGCATCTACACAGACAGACAGAAAGAGGAAGAGACATACAGAGTGAACAAATAGGGGATTGTTCACCATCACCCTTTTAAATAAACAAAAATGCAAATTATCTGTGAAAGTAAATAAAGCAGGCTAAAAACAGACTACAGCACATAAAGAACAAGCTTTGGGTTCTATAAAACATTGGGCAATGCTTACTGACAGCTTTGCTTTGTGTATCTTTGAATGGCTTCATCCAAAGACACACAAGGGGGAGCAAAGTAATTAACAAATGTTTAATCAGTCCTTTTTTTTTACTCTGCAGGGGCTTTAACTCAACATTTTAATAGGTGTGGCACAGATTTAGATCAAAGATCATTCTTGCAATGTAAATAGACCAAAGTACTATAAAACATCACATGAACGTGGCCTGAAAAAGATAACAGCTGATAAAAATGGCCAGCTATGGCTAATACAAATGTTAAATTGTTTGGCTCCTATGCAGCACAATTTCAACATCATTCGTTATTTCAATCTTACACCATTAGCTGGGTCGATATATTTCACATCTGTTAAATATTTGAGCGAGTTGGAGAGTGCTGCATTAGTCCCTGTGGTTCTGGCCTACATACACCATCCTCCACTGAGCTCACTCCATCCACATGTAGTAAGCCAGGTCTGAGAATCTCAATTCAGTCCTCATGGGGTGACAAAGAACCAGGTTGATCTCTACAAACCAGTAATTATAACTGCACCAGGAAACACCCACTGATTAACTGGACCAGAGTAAATGTACAGAGTGGCTGAGAGGCTGTATAGGACCAGTGCACTTGTCCACTGTTGAAACAGGCAATAACTGGAAGTTACCCTGACAGAACAAAATGTATGTACTGTGAAATTATGATAAAGCTTAATCAATGTTAGAAGGCATCAGAATGGACAATCCGGGCCGGCACAGCAAGGCCCGACACCGATACATGACATTTATATTAGAATACAATATCAACATGTATGCAGCAAAATATTACACACACACACTACACCTTTACACATGTGCTAGTGGCACATAAAAATATTTGCCTGTGATACACTGTGATTAAAACTCACGAACTGGATGCAGAGGCTTCTGGTTTTATGGACCAGGGAAATATACACAAAAAGGAATTCAATAGTACTTGATTTACATATGAAACAGACCTTCAGATACACCATGTTAAATAAATTATGTTATGGTCTTCAATGCCACAACACTTCATATACAATGTATAATATGCATACACATATTATCAATGCCAATTAGACTAATATGTGTCCAAACCACAGATGCAGGTCCACTCACTCTGGCTAATTAATTTATTAATGTATTGCCATTACCATCCCAGGCATCACACTGATACAAATCCAGTTTGCTGGGGGGTATTTTCCCCCCCAAATCTGGTTCATTCTTCCTCTAGCCTGGTGTAATAAGGAGTGTAAAAAAAGATTAAATCAAGGACATCGGCAAAAATAGCATTCTCCAAAGAGAGAAAGCCTACATCTGTCTGCTCATGAGTAACATCAGTTGTGCGTGTTTTCATTTAAAATCTAGATTTACCAGATTTCATTAAGTAGTACTTTGGCTATAAGAAAAACACAAAAGACAGGGATAAATCACAGCTAAGAAACAAATCAAGGCCTATCAGTCAAAGCGATAGGCAACACAGTGTATAATCTGGTTGAAAATGAATTACTATCACAAAAACACAGCAGTTAGTTTCAAATTACATGCAAAAAGCAAAACATCAGCTTAAAGTGTGTTTTACAGCTACTGTTAATATACAAACATTTTTACAAACATAGCAGACCACAGTTTACAGCTAATCTAATGCTGTTACTTACTGTAGTGAGTGTTCTCTGTTGTTTGTGTATGTCTAGTTTCACAAAGAAAAGGAGAGAGAACTTATATTGTAACAAAATGAAAAGTCTACAATATTCTAAGCTGGCTGAATAAAGAGTGCTACATTTTCTCACCAGTGATGATGATGATTATTTAGGTTGTTTAGGCATGAAGGACATGATTTAAAAATCATTCTGAATGCATACATGTATTAATGCTGAATGCTTTCAGAACTGCTGGATGAAATTCAGTTCATCAGGGCACACAAACTACTAACCTTAAGAGCCAAACTTGAAGCCTTATCAACTTGAACATAAGGGACATAACTTCCTTGCCATAGTAGTTGTTGAAATACAGGAAGTCTACAGATAAATTTCTCTGTACAGTTCACTCCACAAGGCCATAATGCTATGCTTATAAGAGAATTTACAAGTTGCAATTTCATCTCTATCTTACATTCTCATAAGCTTAAGTCCACATAAGCTTAAGTCCTGGAGCAAACTGCAGCACATCTGGAACACTTTTTGGTTCTGTAAAGTATATGCTTCCTTTCAAATGAGTGTGAATTTTAATTTATTACAAAATAAATACTATTAATTTTCAATAATTTAATGATGTACCTAAAGGAGATACTGAAATCGGTGACTTGTTAACTAATGAGTAATCTTTGGCACTAAAGGGCTTCGTCCTTTTTGAAAACAGATTATCATTCATGGCAAAGTGCAGGTGTGCTCCTGAGGGGTCAGTGACCACAAATGACTAAAACGGGGACATACAGTTCCATATTAATGTTTCTGGTTGTATACCCCTCATCAAGATTAAGCATATCTTCTAACCAACAGTAGTATGTGGGATCTTGTTGTTTGTTGTACGTGTACTCAGGCATTTCTATCAAATTCTCCATGAACATCCTGACAAAAACAAATTACAGCTGTCACTTCTGATAAAAATGCTTTTTGATAGCTGGTTTAACATCAACAGATGACTTTTTAACCAGCTTCTACAGTCTTCTATAGGAACATGATTAACTTTATGCCTTGGGGTCAGAGTGCATGCTAAAGAAGGATTTCTATAAAACTGTTAGAAATGTCTGTACTGCTGTAAAAGTCAGTACTACTCTGTGGCCATTTTATTAGATACAACTACCTTGTATGTCGGCCATGGGACCACAACTGACCAGGTATGATTTTGAGTCTGGGAACATTCTCAGTACAGCAGTGACCCTGACATATTAGTAATGAATGTACCAGGGGCAGCAGGATTGCTGTTGTCTTTAAACACAGTGCACCTAGGTGTACTGTTTACGTAAGGAATGCATGTTTCCATGTACATTGTGTTAACTGTTCTCTATCCACAGGTTCAGTGAAAAATCCCTGCACCAAAGCTGTGACCAATACACTCACACCACTGCAGAATTCACTAAAATGTCACTGAAGTTAGTGTCATTTAGTGATGTGTCGTTCATGAACGATTCGTTTATTTTAAACGGATCTTTAATATGACTCGGGAACAACGAGTTTAATTTGTGACCATGTATGCGCTGCAACATCCCCACAGGTTCTGTACAGGAAACAGAAATGATTAGTTCACGTCTCGAGTCTTCGGATTCGAGTCGTTCGTTAATCACATCACAGCCCCACTGTATTCAGCCTATGGGGCAGTTACATGATGAACGAACGACTCGAACCCGAAGACTCGAGAGATGAACTAATCATTTCTGTTTTCGGGGAACAGAAGTGACTCAGCTAAGCAATTGATGAATCATTTCTGTTTCTCATAATTCAGCCTTGGCTGCATTAGCCTATAGTACATTTGATAGTTTATTAAGTACTAGATGTTTTGGGGTATTTAACATGTAACACTTTAATTATATTCTGTTGAAATGAACGACATGACTCAAAAAGAACCATTTATTTTGCTGAATGAGGTTCAAAGATCCGAGTCAGTAAAACGATCCGAAATTCCCATCACTAGTTTCATTGCTCTTGAGAATGATCCACCACTAAATAATACCTATCCACTGGTAGACATGGTCTAGGGGAGCTAACAGATAGTACAGAGCACCAGATGGGATACAGGCAATAGTGGAAATCCTACATGTAGGGGTCCCTAATCAAATGGACAGAAAATAAATATATTTAAGACAAGTGTACTTGTACTGTTCAAGTAGTCATTGAGTACAGGTATGTATCCACCGTTTCGCTTTTGTTCATAAACAGCCCTGTAGCATTCGGAAAGTGTCTGAAGTCTTATCAATCTAATAAGATATTGAAAACAACAAAATATTACAACTGTATGAGATGTTAAAGCTATCAAATTGCAATGGAAACGAGAGCTAAAAGTTGGCTCTTATCTAACCAGTTACTTTGCTAGCTGTGCTAAAAGGTTACACTGGGGAAGGAGTGCACAGCTTTTGCGGTAGCTATCGACACAAACAACTTTGACACATTCGGCACATCAAACATACTGACCTCTCGGTGTCGATACTAGACATGTCAAATAAGACAAACACCGAGCAAAATAACTTGCAGCACTAGAAATTACTAAAATATTTTATATTCACGTATCCACAACGTTATCACCGACGACAGGTTTTTAATACAATTATTCCTTACGGTTTCGTTAAAATCTTAACTAGCTAGCGAAAAGCTCTTCTGCTTGCTTTAGCTCATCCGGTAACGTTACCCGACAAAGTCTCTCTCGGTTTCGGCACGCGTATTAACTTACCATTTTCTCAGCTTCTCAAGAGTGTCCAGTGCAACTAAAATATACGAGAAAGACGTTTTAACCAAACACGCAAAATACTAGTTATTCATGTCTATTTTATACTCTTAATAGTTCGGCGGATTCGAAAGCCCCATTGAGACTGGAAATGAAGCGTCATCGGCTCCTATGCGCATGCGCACTGCGTATTACTGCTTCAAGTGGCTCCTTTCGTGTAGGGAATTCATGACATGTCATGGCTTGGTAACTAGGAGATCCGCCTTCCTGCCGTCATCTATGCGTTTTTACGATTGGTTTAATTGCCATTCTGTGTGCAGGCCACAGTGTACTGTTCTGGTTATGAATGAATCGCTATGTATTTATAATAGCTGTTAGTAAGTCTGTCGTGGATGAGGTATTGTTGCCATGACAAACTCGTAGGCTGATTTTGGTTTCCATGGTGATGGGACTCGAACGATGTTACGTATGCGTTTGCGGGGGAAAAAAGGGTTAACACCAAGTTCATTTACAAAGTGAGATTTTTTTAGGAGAATATACTAAAATGTCCAACCACTTGATAGAACTTGATATATAAATCTCTGTTTATCCACACCCCTATTTCATTTCAGTTCAAAACCGCTTTAATGATTTTAACTCTGGTGCCCAAGGCCACTGCGTATTGATTATATAGTGCAAAACTTTGAATGTTTCTCATTTTACAGTCACGCTAATGACAAAAAAAAAAAAGAATAGGAAATTTCTTCTTGAAATCCCACAATGCAGTGCAGTAGATCCAAGTAATGTAAACTAGTAGGTCCAGATTAATGGACCAAGTATTGGGACACCAATTTGGACACATAAGTACTTTTGTAGTACAGTGTTGTACTGCAATGTTGATTTGATGACTAAATTTAGCAATCTCTCTCTCTCTCTCTCTCTCTCTCTCTCTCTCTCTCTCTCTCTCTCTCTCTCTCTCTCTCTCTCTCAGTATGAATGTGTGAACACCAGGTGTCCTCAGTTGCAAATGAAACACCAAAAGGAGCAAAGAAGCACGCTGATTTTTTCATTACAAAGTATATTTATTACAGTCTATTATGCTCCATGTACAAATGTGCAATCTTCACACAAAAAAAGACTTCACAAAGAAATAAATATAATCTTTAAAAAAAAATACAACTTTGTACTGAATATAATATGTAAAGTAAACATCACAATATCAAAATATTTTCTAGCAAATTTCATACAACACCTTGTCCTTACAGGTTACAAAAATACTGTTTTAGCATACTGTTTCTGTTTGTTTGTTTTTTGTTTTTATTAGAGGGATAATGGCTTTATAAAAACCTTATAAATCTGTCTGTATTTAAAAAGTGCTCATAAAAATCCTACAATAGTAACATTTGCTGGGTTTTAAGCCACACAGGTGTTTTCCTTCATTGACAAGTAGCTTTTACAATGCTTCCTACCACACACACACACACACACACACACACACACACACACACACACACACACACACAAAAATTAATAATAATAATAATAATTATTATTATTATAATAAATACAGTTCTAACTTAATGTCCAGTTAGTGATGAGAGACTTTTCAGTCAAACAAAGCACTTAAATGTAGGAAATCTTCAGACTTATTGACCCATTTGTTTGGAGGCCTATTTTCCAAAGTACACTTTCTAGTGAATTCAAAATTATTGATTCTTTATCTTGTTCCCAAAACCTGCACTGACTCAGTAGTAATTTGTTTGGAGACAATGACAATAATCTTCTTAGTCTTTGTGCTTCCGGGATTGCTAATGATTCTGAGGTTGGTTCACTTGACCCATGAATAGCACAGCACCTGTGGGTTAAACAGAGTAATCAGAATAAGCAACACAAAACAAAATATAATCTTGTGAACAAAATATAATTCACAAAAACTAGACAACAAAACGGACCTGTTGGCTTGTGCTGTATGAGGAAGAGGAATGGACGGTTCAAAATATGCTCTGCTATGGCCATGCGAGAGTAGATGATGACACCTATAGAGATACACATAAGTCATAAGTGTGACCTTCTTCATCAGTTTTTATGTTTAAAGAAGCAACACAACTAATCTTAGCTGGAAGTTATCTATACCTCCAGCAGAAGATCCTTTGGTTCCCTCTTCATTCACCTCAACCTTTACTCTCTGTAAAATCTTGGATACATACAGTGGCTCTTCAGCTGAGGGTGAAAGAGAAAAGAAATCTTTAATAGCAAATAATAACTATATGAAATGCCTGAAGAGTATATTTTTCTTTACTTACTAGTAATCTGGGAGAAATCAGCATTGGTCTGACTGAATATGTCGCCAAGACCCAGTTTGCTTAGTGCTGATTTCAGATCGACTTCTGTTTCTAAGGAAAACCTGGACATAGCATTGACACAAACACCAGTATTAGGCTTACATAATACAAACTTGAAAGAGTTACGTTTGGTGTAATGCATTTAGTTTTACCTGGGAATCACCAGCTCTCGGTTAACCTTCCTAAATTGTCCTCTCCATTCCTGGATTTTGTTGCTGCTAAGCTCTTTGGCTAGGGCAGAAACTGGTACATCCCATTCGAATGAGGATATGATGAGCATGCTCAGTGAGTCCCCCTCGTATGGCACCTCAATAACATCATATTCAATGCCGTCCTTTGTAACAAACTCACCTGGGTGGAGAGAGATATGAAAGCAATATTTAAAACAATGTTGGCAGGATACTAAGAACTAACCAGCCCATTCATATGCTCGTTCACTTATTTACCCATCCATCCACATTAATTCATACATTCATTTATACATTTATGATTACATTTTTCATACTCACCATAGTTGAACTTCTGTGTTGATCTCATCATTGACACTGACACTGCACTGCCATTAGATGTGTGGAAGGTCGCCTCTGCAGTCAGCCTAGGGTCAAAAGGGTTCTTCCATAGCCTATGGAAGTGGAGGGCGTTCAACAGCACCAAACGTGTCTGGTCACTCAGCGCTCCAGATTCTAGGAAATTTGGGATCATGCCTGAACAATAAAAGCAGAGGCGGAAGGAGAAATTCAAGACTTGTACAGACTTGTTTTATGGGATTCATGATAATTACACATTCATACACATACCAACTATACTTTCACACTTATAAAATGCTTTACACTGAACCTCAGACATCTAAGAATATCACTTTCTAAGAGTTATTTGAAAGTAGTTAAAATAAACACCCAATCCTGCTCCCAAATTCTCACCACTCACACACACAAACACACCTCCAGTGTTGTCTGACATCCAGGAGTTGATGATCTCCAGGGCAGTGTCAGGATGACTGAAGTCCACCTGGTGTGGCACACTCTGAAATGCCTTTAATAGGCCACGCCGGAAGACCTTCTCCAAGAGTACCTTCCTGTCCACCATTATGGCACTCGCCAATTCCAGTCCTTCTTCACTGGCCAAGTCTCTTTGAAGTAGCCTCTGTTGACGTGGCATTCCACGAGCTGTACATGTAGAAAGTGTAGGAAGTTAGAAAAATGCATAAAATTATTTCCCTACTACATTCACAAACTGATCATATTTTAGACTGTTTTCTTGATTCCTACCTTGCAGAGAGTAGCCCAGGTGTTGTTTGAGAGTCTGCAAAGTGGCACCACTGGCTCCCAGCTGAGCCATCCCCAGCATTGAGGAGATGCCATAGGGTGACAGAATGAGATTTTGATGTGGATGAGATTGGGCAGCTTCTGAAAACACACGTAGTCCAAAATCTACCTGCTGCTTCTTCAAGAGGTTACTCAGAGCTGACCCACAAAAGGTGAGGATCATCAGTACACACAGTCCCTGCATGCTACATTGAGAGAGATAGCACATTTAGCTTTTAGTTAACTGCAGAACTAATAATAAATTCAAACAAATTTATATTCAGATAATTTCAAGGTATTAAAACAAATGGAAATTGTCAAAACCTCAAGGAAAACTTGAGTTATGCATTCACCACTGGTTTAAAACACACACACACACACAGTTTAAATGCCATGTTTTCATTTGGCTGCCTTGACTCACATTTCTTTTTCTCAAAAGGTTTATTCATAGCTGTTCTGAAATACACTGGGCCAGTTACAATGCCAAGAGAGTACTTTCCATCTCAAGCCTAAGCAGTGCAACTTTCCACAGTGGACATTAGTCACTTTTCTATATATTGCTTTATTATTAAAATCAGTTTCTAAATCTAGATAACATTGTGGTGATAACATTGTGATTCAAACCACCTTATTCAGCTAACAGTTGATTTTTTTTTTTATTACAGAATCAAATTTCAAAAGTAAGCATTTGTGCTTTTAAATATTACCAAACCCACCAACATAAACCAAACCAAGATAGAATATATGTAGGTAAAATGTAATTATCCATTTGTGTTACCAAACAAGTCAACTTCACAATGCTAAGTGCAAGTAGGTAGTAGGTTTCCCTTTCCAATCATTCATTATCTGACCGGCTAGCAAAGTAAATATGACTATATATATATATATGTATATATATATATATATATATATATATATATATATATATATATATATATATATATATATATATATATATATATATATATATAAACAAAGCTAACAAAGCATACTTCAAAGCAAATCATTATATATGAAAATACCAAAATCATTACCTCAAAGTAGGTTTTGTAGGCTCTTCCAATGATTTATCCTTGCAGAAAGACTTCAGGAGCTGCCTGTCAAGCATGAGCTGAGTCTCAGCAAATTTCTCTGGTATTTAAAGGACTTAGAACTCCGCCCCTCCAGCTAACGGAAGCTGTGAAGTCATAACTGTCTGCATTTCTAGTCTGCCCCATCCCTCCTCCCCTGCTTTCACCTTACTTCACTACACAGACATGAAAAAAGTGAGACTGTAGACTAAAAAAAACCTGAGTCATAGGCTATGCATTAAACTAAGCATTCACATCTGGCAAGCTTTTGGCAACATATCAAAGTCTTTTTCCCTGTCCTATGTAATTTAATTACTAATTAGTTTACTATATCCACTCACACAGACAGAATGATTATGTAGTTTCTTGATGCCAGACTGGTGAAAGAAGACTTTCATAGTCCTATATTACATGGAAGCAGACAGATAAGATGGGAAACAGATTAAAAACTTGTTTTACACATGCTTTAAATGTGTATTAAAAGTATTAAACCAGCCTTGGACATCATTATCTATTCTTGTATGTCATTAAGGTTAGAGATCATACTGAAAGGAAGTGTCTGGCTCAAAATCATCTCACTGACTGTATCCTCCAGTGAAGGTGACACACTGTACTATTATAGTTTGTACTAGAGAATAAGCATTCCAGGGCACATGTTCATGGAGAGGCTCATAAGAGGCCTAAGTTTGCTTAGATGACAGTGTCTGGTGACACAATGATGAGAAAAACAGGAGAGAGGTGAAATGAAGTGAACTGTAGTGTGTGGCGCATTTTGAGCAACAATGTATGGCATAATAATTTGACAGTGATTCAATATACTTGTCTGTACCTGGAAGTGAAAATTATGACTAGAGGATAAAACCATTTAAAGTGTATAATGACCGAGTAATTCAAAATAAAAAAAGTGCTTTTCCCAAAATTATTACAACACTAAGGTAATAATTAAATGGTTGAGTGTTACACTTTTATTAGAACTGTTTGTTAGATGAGAAAGATTTTGAGACAAAAGACACTTATGACAAAGCACACAAACAATAAAATTAGCAACACTCTAAAAGAATGATGTCACACAATGACAAATTTCATATGTCTACGTGAGCTTCATATCACTTTATCACATTCATTTCCTTTCCATGTAATTATTAAACTATTTTTAGTTTATGTACACAGCAATTCCTAAATTAGCACCATTCCATATCATAAATGGAAAAGTCCACAAATGCAGACCCCAGTGAGATCGCCCACCTATTTCACATTACAGACAAACATGGGAACTCAGTTTTATCTGATGACTCATTGTAACCATATGAGCCAAAAACCAAGGGGATTTTGGAAAATCCATCAACTTAAGCCACATTCTAGAGCAAACACAGAATCCTTTTATGCCGTTTACAACTATGACATCTCTTCAGTTTTACTAGCTCATTACAGTGTTTAAGGTCTATAATACACAGCATACTGTAAGTCTAACATTACTTTTGTCAGCAGTAAAAACCATTTGTGTCTAGGAAAAAAGCAGTTCTGAATCTACACATAATAGCTGGAATATTAATAAGTAGTATGATGTACATCTGAGGGACACAGTGGTTAGTGGTTAGTACATTTGCCTCGCAGATTTGGGGTTGGGGGTTTGATTCCCGTCTCCGCCTTGTGCGCGGGGAGCGTGCATGTTCAGTCCACGCTTCGGGGGTTCCCTCCAGATTCTCTGGTTTCCTCCCAGAGTCCAAAGACATGTGTTTCAGGCTGAATCCTCTCTGAATTACACTACGGCAAATCATCTCTGAATTGTCCGTAGTGTGTGAATGTGTGTGTGATTGTGCCTTGCAATAGGTTAGCACCGTGTCCAGGGTGTCCACTGCCCTGATAGGCTCTAGGCTCACCGCAACCGTGTAGGATAAGCGGTACAGAAAACAACAAACAGACAACAAAATAATGTATCCGAAGAGACAAAATTATGATTTTAATATTGCAACGATTTATCTCCAGTTGATTTTTAACCCAAATAGAACCTTGTAACCAGTGTCGGCACCATGAGGGGGCCGAAGGGGGCCTGGTCCGGCCACCTAGGTCACTGTGCCCCCTCACTTCTGGTAAGCCCTCCACCCCACCCCCTCAATGCGATTTCAACCACTGGGACTCAGCACCACACCACTGTACCCTCTTCTTGAAATATCAATAATTAACTAAATATTTTTTTAACAATTTTGTAAATTAATTTAGTTTTACCATGAATACTGATTATGAATAAAGAGTATAAGTTGACTAAAAAAATACTTGACGTCACCAGCTGCCACCACCTTTAATTACCAGGAAAGGAGTCTGATCAAACACACTGCATCCACAATTATAAGGAAAATATATGGTACTTTATTAACATTTAATTCTTTAAAATTATTATTATTATTTTAGTGAGGTGGGCGAGGTAGGTCCCCCCAATGTCACTTTGAGGCCGTGTCATTCCGAGTGCCCTGGCGCTGACCCTGCTTGTAACACTAAGGTCACAAAATGCTGTCAGCTGTAAGGAATTGAAACTATGAACATCACTCAGATGAATGTTAAAACAGAACCTGGCTGCTATACAATATGAACTTCTTTTATAATCTGAACACAATTTCAGAAAGTATCTACTCAAAGAAAATAAATAATGTTAATGAGTTTAAAGATGTGAGGATCTTTAAAAAAATGTTTTAAAAATGTGAATAAAATTAAACTGAAATATATTTTTCTGGAAATGTGTGTACTGCAAGCACAACTGTTTACACACAAGGTCCACTTATAGGCACTTAAAGAGACTGATTGAAAATAATCACAAGATCAAGGTTGAGTCAGAATATTTTTGTTAAAATCATAATTAGACTACATGATCTCATGAAAATTGTTACATTTCACATATTACTTTAGCAGTCAATCAATATGACTGAAAATACTGCCCAAACAATTTTTAATGCTCCAACAACTCTCTTTGACAAATAAAAAAAATATTAGCTCAACGTGCCTTGCTTGATCAGACCTCAAGGAACACTCAGTGCAAGTATCTTAGAGGTGTGTATTCTCTTGTGGTACAACACACACAGTTTAAATGTAGTTTAAATGTAGCTGTAACTTTCCATTTCTCAAAAGGCCTATTCACAGTTGTTCTTAAATACACTAGTCCAGTGACATGAGGAGTTCGGACAGTTACCATTTTTTATTTGCTTTAATTTTTTTTATTTTTAACTTTTGATCCTATGTGACATAGTGACATCAGTGAACAGTTAAGTTCTAGTGAATTACCAAATTAAATGGGGGTATTACACAACAATGCAGTAGTCATTCATGTAACTGATTTTGGGTAAGAAATGATAAGCAAAAAATAAAGTGAAAGAAAGCAGAAGTAGTGTGGGTGTGTGTCCAAGCTTATGAAAGAGAGCAGGAACTCCCTTCTGTGTGCAAGGGACAATGTGCACTCCATCAGACCTCTGACCGCAACAGTGAATGTGACAGAAGAAAAGACCTGTCAACTGATGATGACTCTACACTTCCATTTTTAGTGAAAACACACCACAAAGTTAAAAATAATAATAATAATTAAATATGGAACCCAATACAAATGTGTTTTACGCAAATGGAATTATCTGTAGATTTATAAAATGCATAAATGGGTCCTTGATTAAACTTTGAAAAATATTCATTAAATCTACTGCATATTCAATCTCACAAAAGGACTCAAAATCTCCCATAACCATTCCCCAAACATAAAATTGAAGCTTCTAATATGTGATCAGTGTCAAGAGATAGACTAATGCTAGGACATGTACCTACAGTAAAATCAGCAATTATTCACATGGGACCTTGGGCCAATACAGTCAGCACCTAGTAACACCGAATTGCTCTGTAATTTCTCAGTAATTCCAAAGTTTCTTAATGCTTAATCAGATTTAAAGCAGGCAGTTATTGTCAAAATATTCCGCACAGGATGTGACCAGTGGAGCAAAAGAATGGAAAAAGAGGAAAAACATCTCATGAGTCTTCCACTCAGGAACAAAGAATGTTCTTGGAAATGATTATCTTAGCTTGAAGATAGTGAGAGTGATTAAAAATATACAGAGTTCAGGAAAACAGACAAAACAGAATTGTATAGAACACATTAGTGCGTGTTTCACATTTTCTTTGAAAGGTGTTCAACCAAACAACAGTGAGAGGAAGGTGTGAAGTACTTGTTAAGACTAAACAGTGTCTGTTACTATGAGAATGAAATGCGCAGACCATGTCACTTTCACAGATTTTAGCAAGGTAAACATATCATGGCAGTTTTATGCAATATACATATGCAAAAGAAATATTTCTGGTGTCTCATGTGAATATAATGCTCATACCATATTGATCCGTATATTTATAATCCTCAGTCTTATAAATATAACTTTTGGAAGCTGTGGGCTTGATGTTAACTCTGGCAAGATGTTTCAGAGATGGTATTATTGTACATGGTGCATCTTTAACAAACTATTGTTTTAATCAACTATTGTTTTAACAAACTATTGTTTTAATCAGATAAACTAAACAGTACAAATCAAAAAGTCAAATTCTTCTTTAGGACGTAATTTCTTCACAATTTTTCTTCACAAACAATCTTCACAAGATTTCAACACCAATTTTGAACTCACTGAAGTATAACAAGGCTACATTTGTTTAATATACTTTCATTTACTTGTTGTTTCATTGACTTTCATCTAATGGCACATGACTGGTGTTCACCCAATCATGTAAAAAGATTAGTTTAGCAACCAACAAAGTGTAATAAAGGTTTTTATGTGGGTGGCTGGATGTCCTAAAGGGCACAGATTGTATGCACATGTTTTGTGGTTGCAGTGACTAAGTCAAGAGGTTGCACATCCTGTAAACTGAAGTCCATATCTCTCCCTCAGCTACACGTAGTACATGAACACACCAGACCTTAGACAGTTAGTTGGTGTGAGTAACACATTACATCCACTTTTGTTCTGTATTGAAAGCAGTATTAGAGAACCTGTTATTTATATATGCAGTTCTTTTTCATGTAAGATATTCAGGTAACTTTCATTTCATTATCAGTGGAACTCATTCAGCACATGAAGTTACATTGCATAAGGAAAGAAAACACTTCTCTACACTGAGAATACTACGATTAGAGATATATTCTGTGCCAACATAAATATTTACATGTTTTGTCTGCACTGTGGTTCCCAGACCTCAAAACTCTGAAATGAACTGGAGTGTGTAAACTCATTATGAGAGAGAGAGAGAGAGAGAGAGAGAGAGAGAGAGAGAGAGAGAGAGAGAGAGAGAGAGAGAGAGAGAGAGAGAGAGAGAGAGAGAGAGAGTGTGTGTGTATGTGTGTGCGTGTGTTGCCCTGTAATCCCAATAAGGGTGTGTTCCCAGGATAGGCACCAGATCTCCGCAGCACTGACCAGGAAAAAAAGGTTACAGGAAAATAATTAAGTGAATGTAAACTCAAGATTGTAGGTTTGCATCTGGATTATAATGATATAATAATTTAAGTTGTTTCTGATTAACGTGATTATGCCTACTTTTACTTGTGATTCGCATGTTTATGTGAATTGGACACGTTGTTGTTTGAGTTGAACCAAGCAGGAGCCACACCTAGTTCCGCTAATATAATCTATCCGCCTTTGTCTTCAATCAAAATCTTGGCTCCTATTTGACTGGAATGAAAAACTGCAGCCACACCAGCCCTTTGTGGATATGTTTGGACACCTCTTTATAAGGTATTGCAACACTCTTGAGTAATTTTCCAACACATATGACTACACAAGCATCCAGTATTGGCTAGCATTAAACATAATGATTAGGTTTAAAAAAGAACAAAAAAAAAAACAACCTTGCTACCATTCCCTCTAATCAAAGCAAAGTCAGTTGCACACGTGTCATTACTTTACACTACATAGCAGTTAAATGCAAGAGACAATATACACAAATATACCTGGTCAGTAATAGGTTTTTGTTGATGGAACTGTTTTGGAAGAGTACTCCAGCAGATTGAATGAAATGGAAAAGAATTAGTTAATGAGGCAATAGTTTAAAAGAGAATAGCTTCAAACGAAAGCTGAATTCCTTCACTTTACTCTCATAGCCCTAAAGGCCCTAAAGGCTTGAGAAACTAACAAAACCTTGTGGTACATTCCTGTTGCACATGAGGTGGTCTCTATGCACAGGCCGAACAACTTCCAGACAGTTACATAACATTCTTTGCTCTGTGTTGTCTAGACATGCACCTTGAAGACACATCTGAGCCACGATACACACCCTGTCCACAAATACAAAATACCTGTGGAGACATTTCCTGTATGAACCAGATCTAACAGCATTAGAGCATTGTTTCATAATACATTTTAACACAGTTTCTAATGAAGTGCTAGGTGGTCAGTCAGTACGTTTACTTGGACAACAATAATCCGATATTAACCCGATTAAGACGATACTCTGATTAAGAAACTACCATGTAAACAGCGATTATGGATTATCTTAATCCAGCTAAAGTCATACTCGAAGTAAACACAACTCGAATTAAGACGTGTGGAGTATTCCTATTTTAGTTGCATTATCGAATTGCATTACAGACATGTACACACCTTAATCACACTATTAACATCGTGTAGGAGTTTTCACCAACATTTTGCAACAGGATACATACACTCACGGCAGTGCGCTACAGTTTGACGGCAAACAAGAGAGCATGACTGCTAGAGAGAGAGCTAGATAGAGAGAGCTAGAGAGAGAGAGAGAGAGAGAGAGAGATTGAGAGAGAGAGAGCTAGAGAGAGCTAGATAGAGAGAGATAGAGAGCTAGATAGAGAGAGAGAGAGCTAGAGAGAGAGAGAGCTAGATAGAGAGAGCTAGAGAGAGAGAGAGCGAGAGCCATGCTCCGAAGCCGCGTATTTACCTACTATATATGTTATAGTATGTTATATATATATATATGTAGGTGAAATACACGTATTACAGCTACTAAATAGTAGTATACTACTATGCAGTCGTCTATTTGCACGTATAGCACGACAAATAATTAATTGCACTTGAAGTTTTCGTAAAATTAAAAATGAAACACCCAAAACTGTATATGGTACCATAACAAAGACGAACTGTATGCTGATGCATGAAATTCAGGAGAGAACGTTGAGCAGCGTGGCCTGGGGATGTAATGACGTGTGCTGTTAATCGATCTAAGTTCTATAACATGAAAGGAATATTCTAAAAGCAACTCATGTAAACACCTTAATCAGAATATTGTCTTATTCAGAATAAGGTCAATATTAGATTATTGCTGTTCATGTAAACGTGGTCAGAGGGGTTTGTGTATGTGTGTGTGTGTGTTTGTGTGTGTGTTTGTGTGTGTGTGTGATTCCTGACAACGGGCTAGCATTGCCAAAAGCATACCCATGCCACCTCCATGTCCTTGCATAATAAATATCACCCTGTCATGGTTTGAGGTGCTTAAGTAAATATTCAATCTTTTGATTTCTTGTCTGGCTGAGAAAAAATAAATTTTGTTTCTTTCCTCAGACTTAAGTGGGGTTACAAGTTTTGGAATTGATCTGTTTCTAGCACACACACAGCCAAGTATCTCACATATTTGTTATGTTTCTCAGAATAAAAACTGATTAAGAGAGATATTCATAAGCGTTTACCACTGCAACAAAAAAAAATTCTACCACAATGAGTAAATAACACACAATTAAAGTTTGCTAAAAATAAATCACCTAAATGCTTCATTCCAAGTGAAATGTTGTGGCCTGAAGTAGACAGAGAAAAATAGAGCCATTAAGTAAAGTAGCAATAAAATAGGTATAAGTGTCCAAAGTACAAAGTAGAACATATCATATAACAAATTAAATATGAGTAATGAATAAATTATGGACCATGATAAAAACTGTTGCTCTTTAGCTCCAAAAAAAAGCGCAATTGTTTTTACATTGCAATCATTGACACTGTCCAACAATTAATTCACATAAGACAATGTCCAATGTGAAAGCAGTCTGCAGGAAGAACTTCTGATATCAGCCCTTCTACACCATGTTTGGATCAACCTATAGCTGAAAGTACTCTTCAGATCAATGTGTGCCATGAATTGAGTGGGAGACACAGTGGGAGAACTGTCCTTAATAGTATTTCATTTAAACACTTCATCACCACTTACATTTATTGTATTACTGGATAAGCAGACATGCTTATCCAGAACCTTTGTACCAAAAAACATGTTGTATTTCTCCTTGCATGTTGCCCAGTAAACAATGACTATTGACTCATAATCAGCCAATCTCTGATTTGTAAGCATTTTAAATGTGTGCACTACTCAAATGCGTGCTCAGATTTGCCAGTTTCCAAGGGTGATGCTTCTACAAACACACTGTGTTATGACTGTCTAATGCGAATGGTATGCCTTCAGATGCTTCATGCCCTGCTGTGAAACAAACTATAAACAAAGAGGACACCATGTAACGGCTCCAAACTTAAGGGCTTCCTGAGTTAAGGAAAATTTGAATATCCTCATAAAACACAACAAAGCGTCCCAGGGCCATTTATAGAACATATTAGATCGTGTCTAATAAATGTAAACATAGCATGAATTCGGGTATATTGGGACATCGGGTCAATTCGGACATTTTAATATAGCATTTATTTAATGTTTAATATAGATTTAATGTTGCATTTATTTTATGGCCAGATAAGTTAAAGTCAAAACTCACATCACTAATCTTTTGCAGTGGAACTGCTTGATAGAAATAACATGATATAACTAATTCATGTGACATCATATAAGGGGGTGTGGTGACCATCACACCATATAATGTCTTTTATAGTTATGCCCAAAAAGTTCTTCTTTGCTCTCATCAAACCATAACACATTTTGCTACATGGTTTGGGGTGATGTAGGCAGGCTTGAATTTATTTTATTTATTTATTTATTTTTTATGAGAAAGGCCTTCTGTCCATCCATTCTACCCCATAGCCCAGACATGAAGAATATAATGCAGGGAGTGACCAGTAGTTGCAGGATATTTCTGGAGCACCTTTAATCATTCAGCAGCCTCAATGATACGTTTTCGTCTAGTGTGTTTGTCAATTTTGGATAGAAGTCACTGTGGTGCCCATTTTCATCATTGTAAATATGAACACATTTACTCTTATTCATTTTCATTTATGACACAGTTTTCTCTCATACTTTTCCATGTGTTTTCTCTATCCTGTGAGTCATTAGTCCATATATTCCAGCTTATATAGCAGCAGTTCCACAAGACAGATACAGTATTGCACAGAAAAGCTTTCAAGAAACAGAGCTCATGTTAACTTATGGTAGCATCAATCCAATATTTATTAATGTGTGATTATTGTCAAATAGTGCATGTTTCTGGAACACCATTCCTTTTAACCAGCCACTAGTATATGACGTCATCTTTGTGTGTCTCCTATTGCTCACATTCCTGAGCTGGTTAAATTCTCTTAAAATGTATCATCTTCCAGCCAGGAAATTCCTATTCAGCTCTGCATTCCATTCTTTCTTTGTTCATTTTCTATGTACTTCAGTGTGTTGGGGGTAATTTTAAACAAAATGTGCAACTACACTATGCTTTATCTCTCTGGAAAACAGCATGTTCTGGAGCGAACTTTTTGAAGGGTCCAGCAGCTAACTTTATGTAATTACACATACTAAATAAATACTTGTTTGGGTGTAAATTGTTGTCTGCATTTAACATAATTTCATTGTAAGTGTGATGTCATTTTATTTTTAATTTTATGAACTGAATGCAGAGCTACACAATAATTTTTCTGTCTAGAATCTGACTGGTGTGTGGGGAAAATTTAAGCAGCTTAGAAGTAGGAGGGAACTGAGGCACAGGCTGATGACAGCCAGTGGTAGTGGTTAGATAAAAGGAATGTTCCAGGATTGTTCCAGGAACAACAAATGGAAGATGAACCAGACCAGTAGCATGTCTTACTTAAGGAAACCACGTTCACCAGTATGAGTCAACTACTATTTAAATTTGAAAGTCCTGCATATTTTCTTAACTCATTTTGAGGTCTGAAGATGGATTCCTTCAATGGCTGTGTCAGTCATTATGTGTGTCAAATTTACCTACAAATGTTTTGATCTAAATTATACTGTGATTGCAATAGAGAAACAAAGCTACAGTAACACCAATTTTTAATGCAATTTCAAAATAAACCATGTTTCACAAGACACCATTTGTGAAAACTATGTCATATATACAGTGAGGGAAAAAAATATTTGATCCCCTGCTGATTTTGTACGTTTGCCCACTGACAAAGAAATGATCAGTCTATAATTTTAATGGTAGTTGTATTTGAACAATGAGAGACAGAATAACAACAAAAAAAATCCAGAAAAACACATGTCAAAAATTTTATAAATTAATTTGCATTTTAATGAGGGAAAAAAGTATTTGACCCCCTCTCAATCAGAAAGATTTCTGGCTCCCAGGTGTCTTTTATACAGGTAACGAGCTGAGATTAGGAGCACCCTCTTAAATGGAGTGCTCCTAATATCAGTTTGTTACCTGTATAAAAGACACCTGTCCACAGAAGCAATCAATCAGTCATATTCCAAACTCTCCACCATGGCCAAGACCAAAGAGCTCTCCAAGGATGTCAGGGACAAGACTGTAGACCTACACAAGCCTGGAATGGGCTACAAGACCATTGCCAAGCAGCTTGGTGAGAAGGGGACAACAGTTGGTGCGATTATTCGCAAATGGAAGAAGCACAAAAGAACTGTCAATCTCCCTCGGCCTGGGGCTCCATGCAAGATCTCACCTCGTGGAGTTGCATTGATCATGAGAACAGTGAGGAATCAGCCCAGAACTACACGGGAGGATCTTGTCAATGATCTCAAGGCAGCTGGGACCATAGTCACCAAGAAAACAATTGGTAACACACTACGCCATGAAGGACTGAAATCCTGCAGCGCGCGCAAGGTCCGCTGCTCAAGAAAACACATATATATACCCGTCTGAAATTTGCCAATGAACATCTGAATGATTCTGAGGACAACTGGGTGAAAGCGTTGAGGTCAGATGAGACCAAAATGGAGCTCTTTGGCATCAACTCAACTCGCCGTGTTTGGAGAAGGAGGAATGCTGCCTATGACCCCTGGAACACCATCCCCACCGTCAAACATGGAGGTGGAAACATTATGCTTTGGGGGTTTTTTTCTGCTAAGGGGACAGGAGAACTTCACCGCATCAAAGGGACGATGGACGGGGCCATGTACCGTCAAATCTTGGGTGAAAACCTCCTTCCCTCAGACAGGGCATTGAAAATGGGTCGTGGATGGGTATTCCAGCATGACAATGACCCAAAACACACGGCCAAGGCAACAAAAGAGTGGCTCAAGAAGAAGCACATTAAGGTCCTGGAGTGACCTAGGCAGTCTCCAGACCTTAATCCCATAGAAAATCTGTGGAGAGAGCTGAAGGTTCGAGTTGCCAAACGTCAGCCTCGAAACCTTAATGATTTGGAGAAGATCTGCAAAGAGGAGTGGGACAAAATCCCTCCTGAGATGTGTGCAAACCTGGTTGCCAACTACAAGAAACGTCTGACCTCTGTGATTGCCAACAAGGGTTTTTAAACCAAGTACTAAGTCATGTTTTGCAGAGGGGTCAAATACTTATTTCCCTCATTAAAATGCAAATCAATTTATAACATTTTTGATGTGCGTTTTTCTGGATTTTTTTGTTGTTATTCTGTCTCTCACTGTTCAAATAAATCTACCATTAAAGTTATAGACTGATCATTTCTTTGTCAGTGGGTAAACATACAAAATCAGCAGGGGATCAAATACTTTTTTCCCTCACTGTATGAGCAGTCATGCATAGAAGACAATCTCATTCAAGTTTTCAACACAAAGCGCATTTCCTTGAAATGTTATTATTCTTTATTACTCTAAATTTGGCTAAATCTAATAAAAGAGTTACATCAAGCTCTTGTATTGGATTTAAGTAGGACAATAAAGAGTTGAAACTCTGACAGATGTATATTTCCCTTTTAATTCATTCAGCAAAATAATATCTGCTTAAAAACAGGTGATGATTCTATTTTCCACGGCTCCACAGCTAAAGACAATTTTAATTTCCTGTGCCATGAGCCTAATTTCCTGTGTTGACATGATTAGAGAATTTATTCAAGGAAACTTATTCCAGTAAATCTCAATGAGATCATTTAGAGGTGTGGAAATATCTATTGCTCAACTGCATCCATTCCAGGAAGAAAAGCAAGACAGAAAGAAATAAAGAATGTAAAACCAGTAACATATTTCTTTTTGATTTAAGACCACAATCATTAGTGTGGTTTGAAAGTGGTTTTACAGGTAGCTCCCATGTGATTAGTAATGCTTGAATTTCAGACTCCATGACATCTTGAACATTTACATCTCCAATGTTGTTTATGACCTATATTTTATTATGCGTCATTAGACAAAGAATAGTGGCTGACATAATGGGGCCAACATTTTGTTTCAACGTTTGCTATTACTTCTCCTACATATGATTTGAGATGATTTGACCTGTTCCAGTCTGAGATTAAGGAGATTTGCGAGATTAAAATGCTTTCAAAAGGAAAAATATAGTTACACACACACACACACACACACACACACACACACACACACACACACACACACACACACACACAGTCGTGACTGCTGCTCTCCCTCTTGATAGAGGCTACATCAATAACAATCACCATCTATTAACATTGTAGTTAAACTTCAATAAATATGTTGCAATTAAAGACTATGGAATTAGAAAATATAAGTAAGAAATATGTACAGTATAAGTGAACTGAGAAATGTTTACTGGAAAACATTTCCCTTTATTTGACTGGAAAAACAGCCTGGATATTAATGGAAAAGGGTTATCTGAATCATTCTGATTAGGTGCACAACATATGAGTAGAAGGCAATCTTTAAATACAAAGATTCATGTATTTCGAGGAACTTAATAATACATACATACATACTTACATACTTACATACATACATACAAGTTATTCTGACTCATCATGAAGCATTTCTGTCCTGACAGGAGTGGTCTCTTTCAGGATGACTGTGCCCCATTCACAGGACAGGAAGGCTGACTGAATGATCTGATGAAGATGAAAATTATGTAAATCATATGCCATGGTCTTCACAGTCACCAGATCTCAACCCAATTGAACACAAGTGGAAGGTTTTAGAAGATGAAGTGTTAGACATCACTCTCCACCACTATCATCAAAACACCCATAAAGGGAATATATTTTAGAAGAATGGAGTTCATCCCTCCAGTTTAGTTTCAGATACTTGTAGAATTTATGCGAAGGCGCACTGGAGATGGCGGCTTGTAGTGGCCCAACACCATAGTAAGATACTAATATACAGGCACGTGAAACATTCATTTAGTGCGATATCATTCAACACATTTGAATCGGCCACTTTAAAGTTGTAATGATGCAATGAATCTCATAATGTTACATTCCTTTGTTGGTCTTGTTCATCAAAATGCCAAAAATCTAAGAAAAATACTCAGAATATAAATATACAAAGGTAAACCTACCAAAAGCCTGGACTTCAGTGGGTTCCTTGGAATTGAAAGTTACTTACATATGTGGAAAGCTTTGGAACCATGAGTCAGATTTTATTTTAGCACATCTGTGTGGGCTTTAGATATAGTTTAATGGTATGTGTGTGTGTGTGTGTGTGTGTGTGTGTGTGTGTGTGTGTGTGTGTGTACGCTTTGTAGTGTGTAACCATTAAGAGTTAGATAGTGGTAGAGAAATGTGGAGTACACAGTATTGTGAAAAAACCATGCTGTAATGATAATGGCTGACTTAACTGTGTTAGCTAGTCATGATTAGCGTTCATCAGTAAAGTGTACACATCCAAGGATTTCTATCACAACTTATAACTATCACAACTTTTTCATTGTTTTGAATAGTGTCAAGTGGGACACAATGTGTCATAATTATTCCTTTTAGTCATTTTGTTCTACACAAAGGGACTTCTGACAATGAAAACGATGAACTTCCGAAGATTTCTGCCAGATATGAAGAACTGAACTCTTGGTGAGATTGCCTGTGCTGTGGGGCTGGTCGTGTTCTCTGTAGGTGCGAGTTACTGCGTTTACTGCTGCTTGCAGTGAGGAAGCGCTCCTCCTGACCGGACTCAGCCTCCTCTCGGTAGGAGGAGCTTCAGCTTCAGCTGTTAAAGGCTTTAATAACTATAACAGTATAATTGATTTGGGTGATAGGGATAGGAGGTTTTAGAGAGTTTAATCATGACACCTGTACCTGTTTTTTTTTTTAGAAAAAAAAACTCTACTTGCTAACCCCAAAGTATCATTTGTGTTTGGGGAAACTCTGGTCTAACAATAAATACACTGCCAACAAACCTGGCTACTTAGCTTGGTAGATAACATTAAGACAAATTTTGTACTGAGCAGAGCTAAACTTAAAATGTGTCGCTGGTAATATATTCTCCTTTCTTATTAATGCTTGGACATGAATTATACAATTTAATTGTTAGCTGAATGCTGGTGCACTTGAAAACATGACTATACACATTTTAAGGGATCAACACAATGCAATATTGATCCTAATGTTACTAACTAATAAACTTGGCTATTGGAAATTGAGAATGTGCTGGAAGAGACAGTAGATACAGACTCTGTCCTCCAGGTATGTGTCAGTTAAAAAAAAGTGTATGTAAAGTACATTTTATTAAAGCTACAGTACTGAACATTTGCCTCTCTATCACCATCTCTGTTTGAAACATAAAACTGAAAGTTACTTGCGGAGTTATTTTATTTATTTTATTTTATTTTTTACATGGGTTGAGTTTCAGCACTGCTCCTCCGCACGGATGAATCTGATGGTCTGAGGTATACATATGGGTTGTTATATTAGCTCCAATACTTGTCAACGAAGGTGGCGGAAGATACGGTTTTCTTGGAGTAGAGGTGAGTTGCTCTCTCTCATAGCTAGCAGAAAATAAGTGCCACACTGAACATAGCAAAAAAAAGGAAACTGGATACCTAGCTGAATCAAGTGAACAGGTGTGATAATGTTAGCTAGCTACCTATTGAGCCACTGTTCCGCAGAAAAAAGCCATCTCTGAATCAGACTTCAATCCCTCCAGATCACCACTTGTCAAAAGCCATGCTGATATTTATTCTCATTTTAACACAAGCTCTGTTGCTTTCCCTTTTTGACTGCAGGCTCTCTGCAGTTTGAGGTTTCTTGGTTTTGGCAACAACTGATACCCCAGAGGTCAACGATGACTGCCATTTAGAACTGTCTAGATTAAAAGCAGCCATCTAGATGACAAGTTTAAACTCCAAGAAACTGTTGTAAGAGCAAGCTACAAACACTCCATCACCCTCAGCACCCACACACACGATATAGTAGCCGGCTCTTCTTCTTTCAGTTTACGGATGTGACATAACCACACAGAGACAAATGGCAACAAACTGACATTTCCCGCAAAACAGCTCAATTTATAAATCATTATTATAAGCTTACCGTTGTGAATCAGGGTAAGGTAAGGAGATAGTTTTGAACACTGATTTTTTTCATGTACTTGCACAATAATTGATTTTTATTCATTTTTCATTAAAAAAAAGTTCCCTACTGCAGCTTTAAATGCAACATTAAAAATATATTTTCCAACCTAGTGACTGCATCCACTAACAGACAAAGCCTGAACAACATTTTTAATTAAATTGATGCTGACACCATGTGGCTGAGAAGGGAACAGCAGAATAATAAACCTACCCTTGGTAGCACACTTAGTTTGACTGTGCATTACAATATTTATTTATCGTTAAAAGTTCTATATTAACTTTTGATCTACTAGAAAGTCGTGGCGCGTGACGTATGTTCATGATTACCACGTTTTAAGATTTTCCACGTGGCGCCGTGGCTTAGTTGGTTAAAGCGCCTGTCTAGTAAACAGGAGATCCTGGGTTCGAATCCCAGCGGTGCCTTTTCAGTAGCACAGTTCTTGTCACTTAATTGTCCCATGTACTGTAATGAGAATGACACTAATTAGCCGTCACTTTGTACACCGTTATTGGATTCTTCCGTCACATTAGAAGAGAGCGCTAGTTGTTCACTCACATGCCAGAATGCTTTCCTAAAGTTACCCTTTGGCTCTTTTTGGAACCATTTTATAACATTCTGGGAACGTTGAATTTTTGATAACAACTTCATAACCATTCTTAAAACGTTCTGGGAACTTTAAAACAAAGTTCTTCTCTTGTTATATGACAACTGACAAAGAAGTTTCGCCAAAGGTAACTTCCAGATCCTTTTTTTTGTAACTGCAAACTCATTTCGGGAACGTTTCTGTAAAGTTTTCTTAGGCTTTCTAAGTACGTCAAACTAATTTTAAGTTGTTTTTTTTTTTTTAATTATTTATAGGCCTGTGTGAGGCTGTGTAAATAAGTTCATGTTATATTAATGCACAAATGGGTACAGCGCCATCTAACTGTTGAAAGATGGTATGTAGGGAGTGAAATGTGGGATTTCCAACAGCAGATTTAATGGGACATGCTGGGAAAATTGAACACTGATTTATCCGTAGAAAATGTTTAAAACACAAAAGTTATTGTTACATATTGTAATGTACATGTAAAGAAACAGTCGACATGCGTTTATCGTCGAATGCATGGTTTCATATCGGATTAATTGAGCTGTGTTTTCACGAGGATTAATTGTGATGTCTTCGTGTATTATTTTGTGTTTTGTAAAGGACTGATTGATTTTCCGCACCACAATACCCAATACTCAGTATTCATTTTCCATGGTGCAGGTAATGTTAGAAAGTTATAGTGTTTCATGTGGTTTTTATGCTTAATTACTATTTACATGTTTAATTGCCTGTGTGATGCCTATTACCGAGTTTCACCACTAGTTGGGGATATTTCCACTACATTTGAATTTGTCTGTATCGACTGATCTAAAAGGATTTAAAAAAAAAAAAAAAAAAAAAAACTGTCAATCTTTAATGTAAGGTAAGCTTTTATTTCACAAGTGATCTGTTTATAGTAGCCCACTAACTGATGTCTAATTCCAGCAACTGTATAACAGCAAATATGCAGGAAGCCTTTTCTGTCCAATCCATTCATTCAAAATTTCCCCTTATACAATCACATGGCCAGCAGATTTTATTGGACATGTTGTGGGACTCATTTATTTTCTGCACCACAATACCCAATGCTCACCATTCATTCTCCATTGTGCAGACAACCAAAGCAACAGTGTCACATCTACAAACTAACTTATGTGTACAGCTCAAGTGATTTCTTTAAGACTACGTGGGAGGTCTGGCTTCCGCTAAAATTTCATTAAAATGTGGCAATGAAATGTTTACCAAAGTGTGTATATTATTCATTAATCTTGATGGAATTTAATCAAATCAAATGATCGAATCAGTTGATCAAATTCACTTCAGTTTTATGATGTTCATTCGTTTAACTAGAACTCCTTTTTGTGAAGAGCAGATAGGTTGTGTTAGATGTTCTTGTACTCAGTGATTTAATGGGATGAAAGATGGACAACATTTGACAACAGGTTTTTAACGCATCATTTTGACTCCCGCCTCCACAAACGACTTCTCCTTATCATGACTGGTAGACCTCTCAAAGGGGCAGAACCTCGTAACCAGCTGCCAGTCATTAAATCGGGAATGGACATGACTGACATCTCAAACTCACTAAACATATCCACGCCAGTCCGAATCGCTTGGAGCTTGCTGTAGGTGCAATTTGTAAATATTATAAATAAAAAGTAAGTATACATTTCTGTTAAATTATTTGCATTAATTTATTAAATTTGTTGTTCAAGTCTAGCTAGCTAGCTGTCCCTTCCTTCTTCAGCTAGCAGCTTAGCTGGTTTTTGGGACAAAATGGCAGACACTGCTAATGTTGACTTGATTTTTAGAAAAGTGTTTTGATACTCACACCTATGAGCAGAAACTGAAAATTAAACAAGAGGGCAGATCAGATAAGATTTTAATTCCAAAGTCAGGGAAAAAGACAAGGCCCTTTTAGCTGTCTTGGTACAGTAAAATTGATTAGCTGTGTTTATTATTAGTCCAAATCTCTGTGAATGAGCAATATTGTATTAGAACGAGTGCAATAATATAAACCTATCGTTCATGTTACATATGTAACATATATGCGCTCTCCGTCCACTTCATTAGGACCACCTAATTAGGACCCCTGCACATTCATGTAGTTCTATATTCAACCAATCATGAAGCAGCAGTGCAATGCAAAAAAAAATCATACCGATACAGGGCAAAAGCTCCAGTTAATGTACACATCAAATATCAGAATGTAGAAAAAGTGTGATCTCTGTGACTTTGATCATGGCATGGATGTTGGTACCAGATGGGCTGGTTTGAGTATTTCAGAAACTGCTGATCTCCTGGGATTTTCACACACAACAGTCTCAAGAGTTTACAGAGAATGTTGCAAAAAACAATAAACATCTTGTGTGCGGAGGGTCTGCAGGCTGAAACACATTGTAAATGAGAGGGATCAGAGGAGAATGACCAGACTGGTTTGAGCTGACAGGAAGTCTATAGTAACTCAAATAAGCACTCTTTATAACATTGGTGAGCAGAAAAGCATCTCAGAACCCACGACACATCAAACCTTGAGGCAGATGGGCTACAACAGCAGAAGACCACATCAGATTCCACTCCTGTCAGCCAAGAACAAGTATCTGAGGCTGTCATGGGACACAGGTTCACCAAAACTGGACAGTTGAAGACTGGAAAAACGTAGGCTGGTCTGATTAATCTTGGCTGCTGCTGAGGCACGCAGATGGTGCCAACAGCATAAATCCATGGACCCATCCGCCTTGTTTCAATGGAATGTTTTCTAGGTACACAGATAAAAGCAGCCGAAGTGTGATTACGGTTGTTCAAGCCAAGGTTTTCTAGTATGTACACTTGACCTGTACCTGATATTATACATTAATTAATTCATTTATTAATTTATCACTAATGTGCATGGGAGGTGGGTGGAACTCCGAGAACCTAGATGAAATACATGCAAACAGAAAGTAAATACAAAACTCAAAATATATCAGAGTAAAAGATTGAACCAGGGATTCTGGAGCTGTGAGGTGCTACCTGCAATGCTACTTGCTCTTAATATCCACTGGCTATCTGACTAGATGACTGACTAACCCTACCAAAATGGTGGATCACTAATAATACACTCGTTCATGGCATCACATCATGGCATCATATCCCAGGCCTAATAGGCTAAAAAAAGAACATTGTTTTTATTTTTTTTCCTGCAAGACTGCAAGAAACATTATACTGCCTTTATTGTTTATCACAGCAAGTTACAACAATATGTTTGTGTAACTAGTGTACTAGTTTGACACAGTAACTCAAATATAGCAATAAGCTACTACATTAATTTTTTCATTGAAGGGTGCCTGGCAAAATTCATTGATCTAATCATATATGTTTAAGTTGTGGTCTATGCAACTGTTGTCCTTGAAGATTCTTCACCATCCATTCTGTCTCATTGAGGACATTGTAGTTGTAGGTTTTGTAGTTGAGCATATCCCGTGCACGGAAAACTTTGTTGGACTCATACAGATTGCTCCAGTAGCGAGGAAGGGGCTGGAAGCCACCCAGGTGGGCTAAATGGTCATTATAGGCCCACTGTTCAGAGTCCAGTTTCAGAATATGACGGGTGGCGACACCGCGAGCTCGACGAGCAGCCATGTCCAACTCAATGTCCTTTTCCATTTCTTCACGTGAGGGGAGGGAGAATGAGCCATCCAGCACAGAGATGGCAAACTGAGACTGTTGGAGTAAGAGCAGGGAAAGGACAAGAGGGGGGAAAGAGTAGGAAGAGAACGGAAAGTAAAATGTGATCAAATTATGCAAAGGTCAGAATGACAGGGTCTAGGGCATACAAAATTTAAAACCGAAATCATAAGTCATCTTTACACAATTATTAACCTTCTAAGCCGTGTCTCATACAGCACTTAATTTAGACTGTAGTTAAGATGTAGAAGAGTCACATTTGGTCATTGATCCGTGGTTCATGTGACAAAAATTATGTGGGTTTTTCTCTGCCTTAGTAATGCCATAGACATTGGAGACTAGAGTATTTAAAACCCATTATTATTATTTTGACAAACCCTTCAAGCAGAACACTCAAAGATGAAACAAGTGTTGCTACCTAAATTATGACTGTTTCCTGGGGTTTAGAAGGCAATTAGAGTATATGTGACTCACCTGCATGTGGAAGTGTGGGAAGGGGCATATGGCTCTGCAGATTCCTACAATGAACAGTGATGGATAGGCAGGAGGTATCAGAAACTTGTAGAGAGGATAGACCAAGTGCTCTTTCACCCGCACCCCGATTTGCTCATTAAGAAAAGAGAAGACAAAGTTGTAGCCTGTGCAGAGCATAAACACCTCTGCCTCTGCATGCTTCCCATCCTGAAATTCCAGAGTGCCATCCTCCAACACTTTGCTTACTGGAGGAGCCTGCTCCACTCCTTGGGGCATGGGGCAAGTCAGGGGCTTCTGACCA
This sequence comes from Ictalurus punctatus, assembly GCF_001660625.3. Classification (NCBI taxonomy): domain Eukaryota; kingdom Metazoa; phylum Chordata; class Actinopteri; order Siluriformes; family Ictaluridae; genus Ictalurus; species Ictalurus punctatus. The sequence goes on along the minus strand of NC_030422.2, from coordinate 16,822,006 downwards.
TGGCTTAGGATAACCTGATTAAAGGATATATAGATATATTCGAAAAAGTTCAGACAGTATTTAAAATGCAAAAATGCAAAAAAACAAACAAAAAGAGTTTGAAAATACAATTCACCTTGTACTATATTGAAAACACATTATTAAAACATTTTATGTTTTACTTTGTGAATTTATTTTTGAAAATATACACTCATTTCAAATCTGATGACTGTAACACACTCCAAAAAATTTGGGACAGTCAACTGTTTACTGCTGTGTAGCATCACCTTTTCTTTTAATAACACTTATTAAGTGTTTGTGCACTGTAGACATCAGTTGGTTAAGTTTAGCAAGCAGAATTTTCCCCCATTCATCCATTATACATTTCTACAGCTGTGCAACTTTACGGGGCCTTCGTTGCCTGATTTTGTGCTTCATAATGCACCACACATTCTCAATCGGAGACAGGTTAGGACTGCAGGCAGACCATGCTAGCACCCGCACTCTCTGCTTACGCAACCATGCGCATGTAATCCGGGCAGTATGTGGTTTGGCGTTGTCCTGCTCTAGATGGCAGCATATGTTGCTCCAAGATGTGTACATATCTTTCTGCATTAATGGTGCCCTCACAGATGTGCAAGTTACCCATGCCATGGGCACTGACACACCCCCGTACCATGACAGACGCCGGCTTTTGGACCTGATGCTGATAACAGCTTGGATTGTCCTTTTCCTCTTTGGCCCAGAGAACACAGCAGCTGTTTTGCACTTCTGGACAGTGTTGATTTATGGCTTCTGCTTTGCATAGTAAAGCCTTAACCTGCATCTGTGGATGCAGCAGCGAATGGTGTTGACTGATAAAGGTTTACCAAAGTATTCCCAAGCCATGTCAGACTCATGACGGTTTTTAAGATAGTGACGTCTGAGGGATCTGAAATCACGCGCATTCAGAAGTGGTTTTTGGCTTTGCCCTTTACGTACCGAGATTTGACCGGATTCCTTGAATCTTTTCATTATATTGTGCACTGTAGAAGGTGAAATGCCCACAATCCAACCGATTTGTCTTTGGGGAATGTTGTTTTCAAAGTGTTGGATTATTTCCTGACGCATCTGTTGGCAGATTGGCGAGCCTCGACCCATCCTTGCTCTTGAAGGACTAGGCCTTTTTTGGAGGCTCCTTATATACTATGATTAGACGATTGCCTCACCTGTTTCACATCACCTTTTTATTTCAACTTGTCACATCGTTATTAGTCCTAAATTGCCCCTGTGCCAACTTTTTTGGAACATGTTACATGCATCAATTAAAAAAAAAAAAAAGAATGCAGTAAAAGACCTTAGCATTGAAGTTGGCCAGCTCCATAACAATGTCCAGTCCAGAAAGACCAGCACCGAGCACCAGCACTGACTTGTCTGCAAAGGGCTCTGCACTCCGATAATCATGGCTATGCATCAATATACCTGTCAAGAATCAACATGTCATACATAACTTCTGGTCTCCAAAAATGTAATTTATGAAAACCCTTCACAAATTGCACATGAAATAAATTTAAAATATGCATCTACCAAAACACAGAATAAGCCAAAAGTAATGGGCATGGATACTGAACAGTTCAGACTCAACCCTGCAAATAAACAGAAGCTTTTAAACTACAACATTAAACAAACATTTGTTAGGCTTGTGTGCTTTATTGACTTTAAACTGTTACAACATGTTTGTTTAAAATCCTAGTCTATTGCCAGAATTGCATTTCTAAGTATTGATCAAAGGCCCATTGGTATTATGTAATATGATAAGACTTCATGGGCATGGCTTCAATGATAAAAGCTTTGATCTGCATTTCTGATTGGTCAGTAATTGGCCTTGTGACAATCTGAAAACATGCTACTCAAGATAGCAGCTGACACTGATAAATGAACAAGTATGAACTGGTATTTATATTACAGAAAAGGCAGGTACACATACCTTTGAACTTCTCAAGTCCAGGTATAGCAGGGATGTACGGGTCATAGAAATGTCTGGTGTTTAAAATCAGTAGAGAACAAATAGGTAATTTAGACTCACTCTGATTTTTAAAAGAAATGCTAAAGTAGTTGTTTGATATTCACAATATTCTAGGTTTAAATGAACAATAAAGCAATATGTATTTGATTGTGCTCGTTCAGCCTTCAGATATAATATGTTTGTATGCAACAAACACAATTTTGTTTGAGAAGGATTACAGCAGCTAACTCTTCTGAGCCATAGTATTTGATATGCTTAAAACTGATCAACCTTTGCTTTATTTGTATGTCTGACATCACTACAACCATGCCACAACCATTTTAGCACTCATCTAGGATCCATTCTTATTTGTTGACCTTTTTATATGACTCATGCCTCATATCTTCATAAAAAATTACACATTCTTATCTTTATAATCTTTTTTTCTTGCTTTTTCAAGAAAATCTATTGTATTTCAAAAACACTGGTAAATTATCATTTGTCTTATAATCAAAATCACTGTCTATTCACTGTCAATAACAGTAAAAAGGTTATACACACCCATTACACACCATAACAACATCAAAGCGCTCCTTGATGGATTTGTTCCGGTCCACACCATCACTGCTGGTGATATCCCATGCCAAACCTTTCCAGCCACTCTTCACTTTTACTGGGTCCACTGCATCCACAGTCGTGCCAAACTGGAAAAGGGATTTCAGAAGTGCAAGTATACATACAGTTTACACAATGACTGTACAAATGATACTTTTAAAAAAATTAAATAATGTAATAGAAATGCAAGAAATTCTGCTTGTAGGACGGACTTAATGTGGAAAGGAACAAATAAATGGCAAATTGAAGAAACTACTATTTGATTTATAAATGTTATGCTTGCTTGGCACATTTGACACACTCAGAATGATTGGCAAAGGTTGTGCTGAAATCATACCCTGATATGGTCCCAGAGATGGAAATGGTCACAGTACTGCTCAAGGTACTTGCGCACCTCTGTATGATGGACAAACGAAGGAAGATGCTTTGCGAAGGGGAAGTCAGGAAATGACATGACCTCTTTGGGAATATTAGTTCTGGCAAATGGAGAAAATAATGACTGTTTACTAAAAGAACATTTCCAAAACATGCACAACACATAAAGACCAATTTGCAAATGTGACGGGGGGAAATGATGATGCACTGTTTGTGTTCTCATGCAATATGTAGACATGTACGGCAGTGTTACCACATGGGTAGCACAGAGTGACCTTAAATCATATCCCTGAGAAGTTTTGTGAATCATATGTAGCTCATGTCCACATAAATGATCACTGTAGAGCTAGGTTGTTGTTGTTTTTTTTTGTTTGTTTGTTTTTGACAAATTCCATTCAGCATTAAAAAATATAGAGAAAATATAATGGAAAAACCATGAATGTCATTATGTGGCTATTTATTTTGCAACAAAGAAACAAATCAGATATTCGTGCATAATTAGCCCTCTCTGTCCACCAGTGTCGAAACACATACTGAGACAACACTAGAGATCATTCACCTGAGGTCCCTGTACATGCTGCTGTGGATGGGCAGACCGTTGTCATAATGTCCGACACGCTCTTCGTAAACCCACGTTCCGCCCACGTTCTTGGTGATCTCGAATAGCACTGGCGGTGCGAACAGGTCCTGGCGCGCGAGTACGTGACGCGCAGCGCACAGACCCGCCGCTCCTGCGCCCACCACGGCCACGCGCAGCTTGTCCAAGCCAGCCATGATCCTACATATATGATCGATGGGAAAAACAGCATGTGAACACCCTGCTGACGTGACGGATTTGCACTGCAATTGTAAGACATTCAGACAGGCCAGGCATTGATAAGATGTCTATGCCGTGGCATCACGGTATCACTTTGCATGGATTACTCAAGGCTTCAATTAGTCTACAATGTATAGAATTAATTACAGGACACATTTTGGGCCGTTTTTGTCATCCAAATACTTATGAGTACTTAACGTTAACTAGTCCTGGAGAAGTGACAAAATTATTCAATCCATGCATACTTAGAAAGGTAGAAAGAATTACAGTTTGTTCTGATCAATATTTAGACTTCTTATTAACATACACTGCATATAGTAATATACCTTGCATATTAAAATACATCAGGCTACAGACTATTAGATTGTCTATTGTTAACAGTCACTAACAATTATTAACGTGTTGTGCAATTCTATAGGCTATGTTGTCAAATTCTATATTTTACAGAATTTTGGCCAAAAGCTGTTCCTCACAAACAAAGATTCACATAAGATTAGTCTGGCTACTTACTATAAAAGCACCTACTCCAGTCCAACTTGAGCCCCGGAGTTAACTAGAAGGAGGAGAAGGAGGAGGAGGAGGAGGGGAAATGCTCAGCTATATTTAAGCACTTTGGCCTCTGTCCAAATACCTTGATACTGAAGCCTAATTAACCCTTTAATAGACAGGCTTTCTGGTTGTCGGATAATCAGGGTCAGCTCTAATGTAAGAGAATGCGTGAACTTGAGTCAAAAGGGAAGCGAAGACTGTGGAAGGGTCTCTATTTCTCACAAAGTAGTCTAAAAATGAACACTGCTATTAAAATATTTGGTTGAATTTGAAACTTTGAATTGAAGAAAACTCAAGAACATGTTTAAAGTTTAAACAGTTAAAGCAGTGGTTCTCAACCGGGGAGGTGCGGAGAAGTCGGAAGGGGGCGCAAAACACAAACAGGGTATAATTTGGGTACTCGGTGTGTTTTATTGCTTTTCAAATAGAATGTGCATAAATGGAAAAACCCCGCGTTCCCTCTACCTCTGTATTTTCTTTTTGCTGGGGAGAGGCGGAGTTTAGCCTGCCTGTTATCTAGCTGTCAGTGCAGACCAGTGTTGCCAAATTAGCGACTTTTCAGACACCTTTACCGATTTTTTTGCCCAAAAAAAGCACCTAGCAACTTTTTGGACAAACCTTGGCAACTTTCCAAATGTGGACAGTACTGTCCTGCAAGCGAGAGATTTTGCTTTCCCGTTGCACTCTCACCTCTCTGCGTCTGTTCTGATCAGTGAAAAGCTGAGAGCCGGAGATTTAACAACGTCATGGATAACGAGATGTGCCCGTAGTCCCAATTTACATCATTCTTATTTGAATGTTTTTAGAATGCAAGACGAATGTAATTCAACATGTTTAACGTAAAATAGTACACATTATTACAGCCTAGTTCTTTTGTTCAAAGTAGTCATAGTGTTCAGAAACATTTCTGATCATTCATGTTCCATACCTGTCCATTATACAGTTATGAAAAGTAATTAAAAAGTACAAAAGCAAATAAAATCTATCTATCTATCTATCTATCTATCTATCTATCTATCTATCTATCAAAAACACATTATAGATTAGGTGTGTGTGTGTGTGTGTGTGTGTGTGTGTGTGTGTGTGTGTGTATATATATATATATATATATATATATATATATATATATATATATATATATATATATATATATATTATACAATAGATAATCATTATACTTGGTCTCCTCCAATATGGGTGGGGGGAGGTGGGGCTTTGGTTACAAAAGGTTGAGAACCTCTGAGTTAAAGCATGTTTAGTTTGGTAGACTTTTACTTTTCCCTTTCTGTTTGAGCAACAACATTCTTCTTCCCTGGATTGCACCAGGGGTGTAACATAGTCTGGGCATTCAAGGCTGTAGCCATAGATATATAAATACATTTATTTATATTCTATTTATGTCTATTGCTGTAGCCCCACATAATTCTCCACTTGTAGCTGTCACTATGAAACTGAACATCAGTATAAGAAGTCAGTAGTGTTGCCATTTTGTATCATCAGTGAATGGAGGCAAGGCCAGTCAGACAGGGTTTACATGAAACAATGTGGAAATACTTATTGGCTGACAGATCTCACTTCTGCCAAATGCTAGCTCACACAGTTAGTGAGAGTTGGAAAATAGATATACGACAATGTTTCCTACCAGTAAAGAGGTTGAAACTGAAACACCAACATCCTCTCATGCTGAGCAGGAAAACAAGGTGTGTGAATGATAAGGTCCACATAGGAGAACTCTGTTCTCTCTCTGTCTCTCATACATTGTCATAAACTCTCAGACCTCCACCCTCTTCTTTCTTTACTGTATATATACTCTGATTATATCAGCATTAATCTAAGAAGTTTTCACGGAACTCTCTGCCTGTGTGACTTCTTCCCTAACTCTGTACTGAAAAGTTTACAGCAGCGTGGATCCAACAATTTACTTCTAAGGTGAAATCTTAACAGTAAATGTCTGAGTTTCAGTTTATGTGAACATGATAGGTGCAGAGCATAAGGATAGCTAATGCACTTTGCATGGCACTGTAGCAGCTAAACCCATACAGTGATAACTTATAGGATGCCTCCTCTTGGCTAGCGACACCAAACTAGCCTAGTCTTATGTTAGATATCCAAGAAGTGCTATAGTTTATCGGTCTGGTAGTCCTGCAAACAGTCATAACACCTGAGGCGAGTTTTATGATAAATTTAACTTTCTGTCCAGTGTTCACATTTTTTTAAGCAATTAGCCCTCACATGCAAGAAAAAAATGCATGGAAACAGTCTATTTCTACGTACATTTATAAAAGGTTTTTTTTTTTTTTTGGTGGAGAAGAATCTGGCTCAAGCTGATTAACAGTCCAGCTAACGCCCATGGTTTGCTCTAATATTATGTTATGTCTAATATTATGACAGTGTTATGTCTACATTTTTCTAATATTATGACAATGTTACATTGTCTTTGGTTTACTTTCCAGCTGGAATTTTTGTAACTTAAAGATCATTACTGCAGTGCATGCGAGCAATAACTGTATGTGAGAAAAACAGCAATAATAAAAAAAAAACTTGTCACATGATTAACATTTCTGTGGGGGGGGGGGGGGGGTATACAGCATTTTTACAGTCTCAGTAGTGTTGCTGTAACTTTACAGTAAAGCCCTTTGATATAGTATAATCTATTCTGATGATAATGGATAGATAACAATCTATTGCTGCGTGTGTAAACACTTTTTTCCAAGTAAAAACAAAGGGTAAAGCAAAGTTTATTGGACCCGGTTTAACTAAAGATGATTTTATAACCAGTATGGGCCTATATTTAAATATTATACTGGTTTGAACACATATTTTATTGTAGAAATTAGGTTACAGGAATTGTTTGCAGTGCTGTGGAGGTACTGCAGGTGACATTACTTAATAATAATAATAATAATAATAATAATAATAATAGTAATATTTAGCCGTGTGCAAATATAGGGTGTATTCAGATATAGTGGGACAATTTCCACATTTGCTACATCTTCTTACCCTCACACTAAAATAAAATGCCTCAATGCGATACATTTCTGGGATCCTCAAGGTGTTCAAGGAACCGTTTCGGATTAAACCCAGGTGTAAACGTGTTCTCTGTAGGATTTGTGATCTTTTATGGGTAAGAGAGCTGTAACAAACTGTAACCTTCGACAAAACGGATCTGACCGCTGCGAGCAGGGTTCGAACCTGCGCGGGGAGACCCCATTGGATTTCAAGTCCAACGCCTTAACCACTCGGCCATCGCAGCTGGCGAGTTACCGAATTATTGCAATACACTTACATATACACTTAATTCCATTCGTGATTAAATTATTTATTTCTTGTGGTTAGTTATTGACAGTACTTCGTTAAGTGTTTATGTCGAGTCTAAAATTAATATCATAAAATAGCCCCGGATTAAACAGCCTCGGATTAAACACAAACTAAAGAGGCAGTGAACAACCAGAGCTATGTATAAACATAAATGACTAAAAAAGCACAATTTTGGTCAAAGCTTACTTACTTATATTATTGTTTTCTGCCAGCGGTGTTACACTGAAATCTTCAACTGCGGAAATGGTTAGCCATTATAGAGGGCGCTGTTGATTGGCTAATATAATCACGTGATGATCATTCGTCTCGCTGCCAAAATAACTTAATTTCCTCTACTACATCTCTTATTTTAAGGAACTTAAAATGATAGATGTTTTCGTGTTATTTTGTACCAAACGCATTTTATTTAATGTTTACGTTAAATAAGCTCTTCATGGATATTATGTTCATGTTACTATAATTTTAACAGTCATTAAAACACTTTTGTGGACATCTAAGTTAAAGACATGCGCTAAAAACTAAATGTAGCGCATTGCATTTCTTTCCTGTGTGCACTTGTAAGGTTCTTCTTAAAAGCTGGGAGAAAGATGAGTCTGGTCCACATCGTGACCCTAACCAAAAGCAGCTTCCGTTGGTAGCATGTTACAGCGGTAACCGATTTCGGTGTTACACCGTTAACAAACGTCATTTCCTATATCTTTTCCGCCTATCGTGCAATGGAGCAAATCCGCTACAGTAGAGTTGAACAGTGATGCACATTTTTTTTCTTACTAGAAGTACACTATATGGCCAAAACTATGTGGACGCCTGACCACCTGACCATCACACCCATCTGCGGGCCTTCTCCAAACTGTTGCCACGAAGTTAGAAGCACAAGGATTTGTGTGAAAATCTGATGATTGTGGTACCGTTCAAATGCGTTTACCTCGTTACCCCTTTAACATCCTTGCTAAGTAAAAAGCAATTTATTTGAATTTATTTTAATTTTTTTCTTTGCATTTTTTATTTCCAAGTGGCAATAAGAACAATCAATCTTTTTTTTTAACAGACCCCACATTTTTTTTAGTGTAGGCTTAGTGATTTACGGCCTTTTTAGTATAGACCATCCATTTTCTATACCACTTATCTTAAAGGGTCTCTAGAGCAGTGGTTTTCAAAGTGGGGGCCGCCAGGGGACACCCAGGGGGCCTCAACAATTTGGTGTGAAAAATAAATAAATACATGATTTTCTCTTTCTCACTCTCAGACAACCACACACACACACACACACACACACACAATCAATTCCTAATGTAAAGATGTAAGATGTAATTATAATTTTTTTTTTAAAAGGGGATATATTCAGAAGTCTGTATTTTTAATGTGTTTTAAAGACACCTTGCAAAAATGGGGGCCTCTGTAAAATGTTAATGCCATTTGGGGGGCCTTGCCCTGGAAAAGTTTGGGAACCCCTGCTCTAGAGTTAACAAAGAATGGTGTGGGGGGAAAAAATATCCTGTGAACGGAGGGTCTGCAGGCTGAAATGCCTTGATGAGAGAGGTCAATGGAGAATGGCTGTTGAGCTGACAGAAAGGCTACAGTAACTCAGATAAACACTCTGTACAATTGTGGTGAGCAGAAATGCATCTCAGTATGCACAACAGGTCAAACCTTAAGGCAGATGAGCTACAACAACACAAGACCACATCTGGTTCCACATCTGTCAGCCAAGAACAGACAGCTGAAACTGCAGTGAGCACAGGCTCACCAAAACTGGACAGTTGAAGAGTGGAAAAACGTAGCCTGGTCTGATGAATCTCGATTTCTGCTGAGGTACACAGATGGTAGCGTCAGAATTTGGTGGCAACAGCACGAATCCATGGACCCAACCTGCCTTGTGTCAACAGTCCAGGCTGGTGGAGGTGGTGTATTGGTGTAAGGAATGTTTTGAAAACTAGTTTTGAAATGTATTTTTGTGACTAAGTCAATAGGAATAAATGCAAATAAATACATAAACACACACGGGTCTCAATGTCAACACACCATTTATTCATCTTTGGCCAAATAACTAGTGCATGTTTTATTGTGCATGTTTATTGCTAGAAAAACAGTATACAGAGATGCATTATTATACCATTTGTCTTAATTGAAGACAAAATGGTCTTGAATTGAAGGGGAATTGTACACCAACATAGAGGAACTGGTGCACCTTATACACTGTGTGGACAATAGACCATCACACACATGTGCTTGTTGAACATCCCATTCCAGATTCCTTTGCTATTAAAAATCTCCACTCTTCTGGGAAGGCTTTCCTCTAGATTTTGGAGCATGACTGTGGCAATTTGCTCATTCAGAGCATTAGTGAGGTCAGGCAATGATGTCAGGCACAGAGGCCCAGGGTGCAGTCAGTGTTTCAGTTCATCGCAAAGGCGCTCAGTTGGGTTGTGATCAGGGCTCTGTGCAGGAAACTTGAGTTCTTCTATTCCAACCTTCATGGAGCTCACTTTATGCATAGGGGCATTGTCATGCTGGAACAGATTTGGGCTTCTTAGTTCCAGTGAAAGGAAATTGTAATGTTACAGCATTCAAAGACAATTCTGTGTTTTCAAATTTGTGGCAACAGTTTGGGGAAGACCCACATATGGGTGTGATGTTCAGTTGTCCACAAACATTTAGCCATATAGTGTATTTGAGACGCCTCTTTAACATTGCGTGGAAGTTGGGGACAGTGCCCAAGGAGTGGCAGACCAGGGTGGTGGTTCCCCTGTTCAAAAAGGGGGAGCAGAGAGTATGAGCCAACTATAGGGGTATGACACTTCTCAGCCTCCCTGGTAAAGTCTACTCCAGGGTGCTGGCACTGAGGGTCCGGCCAATAGTCGAACCTCGGATTGAAGAGGAACAATGCGGATTCCGTCCTGGTCGTGGAACAATTGACCAGCTCTTTATTCTCGCAAGGATCTTGGGGGGGCCTGGGAGTATGCCCATCCGATCTACATGTGTTTTGTGGATTTGGAGAAGACATATGACTGGGTCCCCAGGGGTTTACTGTGGGAGGTGCTGAGGGAGTGTGGGGTGAGGGGTTCCCTTCTTAGGGCTATCCATTCGCTGTACTCTCAAAGCGAGCGCTGTGTCCAGATGCTCGGCAAAAAGTCGGACTCCAGGTGGGGGTTGGTCTCTGCCAGGGCTGCGCTTTGTCACCAATCCTGTTTGTGATATTCATGGACAGGATATCGAGGCGTAGTCATGGTGGGGAGGGGTTGCAATTTGGTGGCCTGATGATCTCATTGCCGCTTTTTGCAGATGATGTGGTCCTGATGGCATCATCGATTCGTGACCTTCAGAACTCACTGGATCGGTTCGCAGCTGAGTGTGAAGCGGCTGGGATGAGGATTAGCACCTCTAAATCTGAGCCCACTGTTCTCAGCAGGAAACCGATGGAGTGCCTACTCCGGGTGGGGAATGAGTACTTAACCCAAGTGAAGGAGTTCAAGTACCTCGGGGTCTTGTTCACGAGTGAGGGGACATGCGAGTGGGAGATTGGCCGGAGAATTAGAGCAGCGGGAGCAGTATTGCAATCGCTTTACCGCACCGTTGTGATGAAAAGAGAGCTGAGCCGGAAGGCAAAGCCCTCGATCTACTGGGCAATCTTTGTTCCTACCCTCACCTATGGTCATGAAGGTTGGGTAGTGACCGAAAGAACTAGATCGTGGGTACAAGCGGCCAAAATGGGTTTTCTCAGGAGGGTGGCTGGCCTCTCCCTTAGGGATAGGGTGAGAAGCTTGATTATCCGAGAGGAACTCAGAGTAGGGCCGCTGCTCCTTTGCGTTGAAAGGAGCCAGTTGAGGTGGTTCGGGCACCTGGTAAGGATGCCCTCTGGGCGCCTCCCTAGGGATGTGTTCCAGGCATGTATAGCTGGGAGGAGACCTCGGGGAAGACCCAGGACCAGGTGGAGAGATTATATCTCCACACTGGCCTGGGAACGCTTCGGGATCCCCCAGTCTGAGCTGGGTAATGTGGCTCGGGAAAGGGAAGTTTGGAGTCCCCTGCTGGAGCTGCTGCCCCCGCAACCCGATAACGGATAAGTGGTTGAGGATGGATAGATGGATGGATGGATGTATTTGAGACCTAGGTGATGTAATAAAGGTTCATTGTCAGTGGTCACATGACACTGTCATTTTAAAACGAGGCTCCAGAACTCTGCTTCAGACTGCATATCAAGCAGCCCATCGCTACAGCAAGCCTTCACAATAACAGACAAAAACAAAAAAAACGACACATAAAATAAAGGTTTATGAAAAAGATCATAAAAACACATTAAACAGGTACTTTAATTGGAAAACCGACTATTAAGAGCTGGTTAAAGTTAGCACAAACACTCTAGAATGCAGTTCCTGGACCCTCAGTAAGTTGGAAGGGGCAATTCTTCTTCTACCTGCAGTACGGTGGACAGCAGGATCCAAACCCGTAATCACTGCAGCACAGTCACAAGTTTTATTAATATTAATGAAATACCTCAAGGGCATTCTTGTGCTTATGTATCAAATGTTTTTTATATTTAAACATTCAAAACTGCTAAATGCTGTAAATGCAACATGTTACCAATGGCTGGCCACTGCATCTTGTGGATTAGACTTCTTGAAATCAGCACAGAGGTTATCTGGCACTTCAGTTTAATCTGGTTGTTTGAGTGTTCCTGGCAGGTATATAAAACGCGTTTTAAGAAGTAAACTTGATTCGGTAAACATTAATGGTTTATACCACTAGATGGCACAATATCTGCACTTTTTATATAGAAATTACTATAATACTGTAAGAAGTACATTGTTACATACATTGTTAAGCAAGTAAACAAACTAACTAACTTATAAAACTAGGGTTTATGATACTCCTAATTTCACCTGCAAAATATCCCAATCTTATTTTGTCAAATTAAACATGATCTCTGCACTTCGGAGCGTTTCATTACCCGACGCAAACCATAGTAATTTGGCGCTATACACAAACATCAGTAGTTACTGTGTAAATAAAGCATGTTGTGAAATGAGGAAGTCTAACTTATTGTCTATAATAAATGTGAAATTGAATGAATTTTAGCAAATATTTAAACCCTGAATGTATCCACAGGCGAAAGTGCATGTGGAGATAAATGTCTTCAGCCTACATTCATCAGAATCTTAGGCACTAGATAACTTTACCTGACTAATAGTTCATGTAAAAACAACAACCAAGGGCACTGGTTTTCAATGGCAAAGAACACTAATTTCCACTACTCTATACTTTAAACTGTGGGTTGATTAATTAATGATTAACTACTGCTAATTATCTACAGGGAACCAACTAGGCAGAACAACTACCTATGCTATTGAGTGCAATAAAGAAATGAACAATTAACTAAAAATTAAACAACAGTTGACGGGCATAAACAAATTCTAAATTGCTGTTAAACCACTATCACCAAATGTAAAATATAACGCATCACAGACCACTAAACCAGTTTGAATGGTTGTGGAGACCAGCTTGTTCACCAACATTTCATTTTCTGTAGGCTAATAATACAGGGAGGCAATGTAAGAAAACCTAAAAGCAATCTTTTGTGCAGTTGGCAAACAGAACCTTGGTTTGTAGTTACAGAAATTATACCTATTTGGTACTTAGTTTGTAGAGGAAAAATAATACCCATGAGACCATGAAACAAAAGTAACCTTTGGCAGACATTCCTTGTCAGTTGTTATATAACCATCAGAGAATGGTGTGCTGTGAAGTTCCCTGTTCACTGTTTACATTCCTCAAGAATGTTTTCTTTTCTTTCGTAAGAGAACAAAGTTAGCATGTACACCATAATCAATTTCAAAGACAACTAAAGTAATATATTCATCACTGCTTTCTAATTATCTGCACAGCATATTCAAAATTGAACAGCTTTAAACTTCCACTGCTCCCCAGCTCAGAGTGACTCAGAAGATGATGGTTAGCAAAACCCAGGTCAATACCATTTAAACATTTCCACCAGGCCCAGACAGGCCATTAGGAGCATCGGGAGAATTCCCAGTGGCCTGACAACTGATTTTGCCCGCTGCCCTGCTGTTTTTTTAGATTTATTTAATATTATTTAATAATTATTTTATATTATTGCATGTCCTATGTACTCAAGTGATCCTTTCTGACTTCAGCATTTGATAATAAATCATATAAATGTTAGTTTTACTTGTAACGGTTTGGAACAGAGTCATCGCTGCAGAGAGCTAGGATGGAGAGGAAGCGGCCAAGTGGAGCAAAGGGGAAAAGAAAGCCCTCTAAAAAGAAGCAGCAAAAATGTAACAAAATTACTGACTAGTTCAGGGCTTCGAATGCAGCTCAGTCTCATCTGTAAATACTGTAGCTTTGTGTTCGCTAACTTAGATAATCAAGTATTAACCACAGTTTCACTACCAGCAAACGTTTGCACTATTACTATCGTCACTCAAAGTATGCTAAAGGACAGCATTATTTACTGTATAGTCATAATACTATGTAATTTAGCAGACAAATATCCAAATTTATGTACAGTACATTTAGGGAGCCTCCATGTTGTTATTTTAAATGTTGAAATTACAAATACAGTTAGGACAAACAACAACAACAACAAACACTTTTCCAAGCTATGAGTTATAAAAGGTAATATCATGTTCAATATTAGGATTTTTCTTAATAGATATTGTTATGATGTAGTTAGTATTGTGCTAACGGATATTTAGGTACTTCAGAAAATGATGTCTGCCCATACCTGAGGTTGAAAAAAAAAAATTCCTCCTATTTTTCACAATACGGTGGAGAGAGTCAGCCTGGCACTAGCTCTGTGCAGTGGTCACACTTCAGGATCCACCTGAGATGGCAGGTAGGGGTAAATTAAGAGAAAATATTAAATATGCTTTAATATATTTGTATGAAATATAGTGTGGTAAAATCTCAGGTAGTTTAAGTCTAAAAACAAACAAACAAACATTGCCTTAATGTGATACTTTAATTTTAAGTAAAAGAAATTTAGATTCTATGCTCAAAAATTACAGTGAGATTAATCAGTTTTTCAATTTTCCATCAATGTGGAGACAGTTCTGTTTATAGCATTGGATATAATTGGTAAAGAAGTGACAGGTACAATGAAAAATGGCACCAAAAAAAAGTGCATTTTGTTTACCTCTCTTTTGCATTTAATGTACTTTTGTGACGGAAAAGTAGAAAGTTACTGGCAGCTTTGACCTTCTGGTGTTAGTTAAATGCTTGGCATAACCATGTAAGGTGATATAAATTAGGACTGCTTCACTACCTCTAGGTTTCTTGTTTATGTTTTTATTAGATGACCATACTGTGTGTAATAAATTAATAAAAAAATAAATTATGTCCCAGTCCTGCCCTGATTTCCCCGATATGAAGGTCTGTAGCAGACATTTCTGATAAGTTTACTGTGAACACTCTTCCCTCTCTGTTCCATTGTTAACTCTTTTACCTCTCTTAACTCTTCCCAACCAGGTACAAATGGATGAAGCTCCTCACCATCTGCATATTCCTTAGTCTCCCTGAATAACATTTGCTCTTATTCCTATGACTTCATGAAAACCATATATGGAGTTGTTCCTCTCTTACATTGATATGCTTCCTGTTTTATGCAAATATGCCCTGCCGCCTAGCCAATCAATAGTTAACCCATTGTCTCTGTTGTGTTTCAAGCATGATATATACTCTACCTTTCTTTGAATAAATGAGAGATCTTGCCATTTGAACTTTGTGTGTCTGTGTGTCATTTGGAAAACTATCCCAAGGCCTTGGTGCGGGAAGTGTGTAGTGGGGTGAGGGCGATGTCTTTTTCTTTCTCTTTTCCTAAGATCACAACCCTCTCTTCACTAATCCTAACAATTTCACACCACAATCAGCTAGCTGAAGACAAAACCACAGAGGGTCAAAGAAGAAAGGCAAAAAGCACAGTGCCATGGCTCTTTTACTGGAACAGCTACACCCAGTGTGAGGGAGAGGAAGGCACTGGATTATAGCAAACTCCTAACAAGCAAACATTATTATTATTATTATTATTATTATTATTATTATTATTATTATTGTTGTTGTTGTTGTTGTTGTTGTTGTTGTTGTTGTCGTTGTTGTTGTTGTTGTGGTTATTATTATTATTATTATTAAATTACTAAACATACTTCAAACATCCTGATAACATGGCTAACATGATGTTTGCAATATTACCTTTATAGTGTATGGGTTACTCTGATTAAAAAAAAAAAAAATGATCACAGATGTGATAAACTGTCAAAGAAAGTTACAATAATAGGCTAACTGAATGTATTTGTATAGAAACTAATATCATGAATGGTATCCAGTTTCAAATGAAGACACCCCCTTAGCAACAGCACAAGCTATTTTGCAGTGAACTATGTAGGCTAACATTAGCTTGGGTGTTTGTTTCTGTTCATAGACGTTATCTTACCTTCAGAGTGGTGTATTTATGATGAAGCACCCAGCTTGAAGCTTTTCTCCAGTTTGATAAAAGGGGCTTTGTATGCACTCTTGCACATGCTATGAACTTTATTGACATTCAGGTTCGTGAGCTCTTGCAGAAACCGACTTAAAAAATAAATGAATTATATTAAATTAAAAAAACAAAACAAAACAAAAAAAACAACAACTCAGTTACAGAATGTACTGAATGAACCGGAAAAGCAGCAACAAATAAAATCCAGAAGTGTTTGTGCAAGTGGCTCATTGAGAGACCAGGAAGGGAAGTGGTGCATCTATCAAATTACGTTGCTTTATTTACACAATTTAAAATGGTTTAAACCTAACTGTCTAAAAGATAAAGGCGACTATGTGAATAAAAAATAGTAAATAACATTGTACTATATCAAGCACATTGCACAGGTACAGTTACACAAAACATGGTCTTTTAATTTTTAGCTAACCTTAGTCAAAAAGACAGGTGAGTAGTAATGTGCTACATTTGCTTCCTTACTTTTACTTGAGTAACGTTTTGGGGGGAAAATATTTTAAAGAGTAGGCTTAACTGGCCATACTTATAGTCTTACTCAAGTTCATATTTAGTCACAGAAATGTGCTTTTACTTAGCTACATTTGGTGGCTTTCCTCTGTTACTGTTAAATATTAATGAATATATGTAGTTTTAATAATTAGTCTACACACACACACACACACACAGGTGTGAATTACAGTTCTCCATGTAGTCTGAGAGACTAATCAGGATTTTCCCTACATACTTTATTACTCTCACTCAAGTAATTATTAACATTATTACTTTTACTGTTACTTAAGTAATTATTTTTTATAAGTAGTTGTACTTGTACTTGAGTAAAAATGTTTGGCTACTCTATCCACCACTGCAAAAATAACATTGGCAGTAATGTTAATGTTTGTTAGATATAATGCTAGCTAGTGAGCTGTTAGCTAGTTACAGCTGTTATAGCTGTAAATATTAAATATTGCTTGTTGGTTAACTAGCCAGCTGGTTGACTGAGCATGCAAGAGAGAGCTGTCATTTTGTGGCAGTATTCGGCTTTTTAACACAGTTAATTCTGCAGTTTTGCACTATGGTTGAATAATAGAAAAATATGTTTTATTTGGACTTGCTCAGAGACTATCCAGGGATAACTCTCAAATTTGTGTTCTATTTGCATACATTCAGTTCAAGACCGCTTCATAACTAAGCAAGCAACTTATCAATTTATACATAAGTAAGCTAGGATAAAGCGATTTAGTCATATATTGTGAATCCTTGCAGATTCTCATACTTTTTATTACTGCATATAAAGTCATAAAAGCTTACAGGATGGACAGTTAAATGCTTGCTATGATTTAGAAGACAATACAGGAAGCACAGGAATTTCTAAAATTTCGCAATCAAAGGTTTAACAGAGTTGCTATTGTACTCATGCTCTAATTTATTATAATAGCACAAAAAACATTAGAAAGCCAGTGAACAGTGTCCATAGAACACCAATGACAAACCTTAAAATTTGTTGAAAAAAAAAAGGGTCATCCCACCTAGACACAGTTTCAGTTTAACCCCTTTCGCCCCGACAATATCGTTCATTCCGCCTCCGGAATGGAAAACGACTTATTGAACATTTTCAATTAGTATAAACAAATGAATTATTGTATCACCGCAGTTCTGGTACAACATTAGTCAGGACACTTGTGGCTTTCTGTGTGTACAGTTTTATGCCTGTATGCTTAACTCCTGGTGAGCAGGGGGATGGGAAAGGGGCGGGGTTTGAGCTCCCTGCTGGGCAAACAATTCACACCTCTCCACAAAAACATTAGCTGCGTTTACATGGACAACAATAATCCACTCTTAATCCGATTAAGACCATACCCTAATTAAGAAACTACCATGTAAACAGCAATTTTTACTTACCTTAATCTAATTAAGGTCATAATTGAAGTAAGCAATGACTACATTTACAAGGACAGCAGTAATCTAATTATTGACCTTAATCTGAGTAAGATAATAATGTGATTAAAGTGTTTTCATGAGTCGCTTTTAGAATACTCCTGTCATGTTCCCGTTTTACATGTTTCAGAACATAATTAGATTAACAGCCTGCGTCATTATGTCACCGCTCCACGCCGTATGACGTCCCTCCAGAATTTCACGTATCAACATACAGTTCGTCTTCTTTATGGTACCGTATACAGTTTTGGGTGTTTTTAATTTATTTTTTTACGGACGCTTTAAGTGCAGTTAATTATTTGTCATGCTATACGTGCTAATAGACATCTGCTTGAAGCGGTAGGTGTGTCTCAAATCGCGTAATTACCGTCTATATAGTAGCTGAGATACATGTATTTTGCCCCACTACAGGCCTATAGTAGGAAAGTATGCGATTTGGGACACAGTCGAACTCCCTTTTTCGCCGTAAAACGTAAAACTGCCGTGTGTGATCGTGTCCTGTTGCAAAATGCGGTGAAAACTCACACACGACGTTCATGTGATTAAGGTGTTTACATGTCACTACTACACGTCCATAATGCGACTAAAACAGGAGTACTCTACCTGTCTTAATTAGATTATTGCTTACTTCGATTATGACCTTAATTCGATTAAGGTAAGTAAAAATTGCTGTTTACATGGTAGTTTCTTAATTAGAGTATGGTCTTAATCGGATTAAGAGTGGATTATTTTTGTCCATGTAAACGCAGCTAATAATCTAATTAAGACAGGAGGAGTACTCCTGGTTTTCAGTCGCATTATGAACGTGTATTCCAGACATGTAAACACCTTAATCACATTATGAGCGTGATGTGGGAGTTTTCACTGCATTTTGCGACAGGACACGATCACACACGGCAGCGCAACTGTTTTACGGCGAACAAGAGAGTTCGGCTGCGTCCCAAATCGCATACTTTCCTACTATAGGCCTGTAGTGGGGGAAAATACATGTATCTCAGCTACTATATAGACGGTAACTACGCGATTTGGGACAGACCCATTGGCTATAAGCAGTTGTCTGTTTGCACGTACGGCATGACAAATAATTAACTGCACTTAAAGTGTTCGTAAAAAATTAAATAAAAACACCCAAATCTGTATACGGTACCATAACAAAGACGAACTTTATGTTGATACGTGAAATTCTGGAGGGAGTCGGACGGCGTTGCGCGGTGACGTAATGACGTGTGCTGTTAATCTAATCATGATCTATAACATGTAAAACGGGAACATGACTGGATTATTCTAAAAGCGACTCATGTAAACACCTTAATCACATTATTATCTTACTCAGATTAAGGTTAATAATTAGATTAATGCTGTCCATGTAAACGTAGTCATTGAGACAGAGATAAATTGGAGAGCACGACTAAAGCTTTTTTGGTAGTAAAACACCGTATACAACTGCCACAATAAAATTATAACATTTAAACCAAAGATCGGACTTGTATAAACGTTTACTACCTTACAATATCTACATAGACGAAAATCCAGTTCGCTCGCGGTTTTATAAATCATGCACATTTCCAACGGTATAAAGTCCATCAGCTTTATTGAAGAAAACAAATGCAAAGTTCCATATTTAGTCACAAATGTCCTCTTCAAAATGCATTAAGTGTTTTGGTATCCCACCCCTCTGGAAATTAGTGATTAGCCATAAACTGAACTGAGACACCATCTAAAACAAACAAACAAAAAAAACTAATCTGTTTGGGTATGCTGAACAATCCGCTTCCTAAATTATAATCGGGCAGTCTAACTTGATTGACACCCACTTGGACCAATTGTAGATAGTTCTAGCTTTCAAACAAGCAGAAACTCGACACGATTGACCATTCAGAAGCTGAGAAAATCAAACGCGTAATCAGCACAACCAGACGTTTTACGCGTGCGTCTTGAGTTGTGTGTCAGCGGGTACAGGCCAATCAGCACAGCGCTACAGGGCCGTGCAGAGAAATTATCAGGAAATGGCAGCTCCGCTCTAGCGGTCTTCCTGCAAAACTTTATACAGTAGGGTTTTGCATGTTTGGCAGTTTTTTCTGATAGCTAGTTTTCTACTGGTTTTCGCTCAGCGTGCAATTTATCGGCGTTTTATAGCAGCGGGCGCTCCCGAAAAAAACAGAATGCGGCCTAGCTTCTGGAGGAGTTATTTCCGAGTGGCCTTTTTTTTTTTTTTTTTTTTTAGGAGAAAGACACTGGATTGAGTTGAGGGGCTCTATCAATTACACATTGTGTAACACATTGAGTTCATGCTACTGACATTTGTTTTCATTTTGTGCCATTTGGAGAGGTTTGGTGCCATTTGGAGAGGTTATTTTGTGCCTTAAAAAAAAAATATATATTTCTAGAAGTCTGCAATATTTAAAGGCTTTGTGCCATGTTGATAAGCTTTGTGCCATTTAGAGAGGTTTTATGTCATTTAGAGACGTTTGGTTGCATTTGGAGACGTTTGGTGCCATTTGGAGAGGTTTTGTGCCATTTTGGAGAGGTTTTTACCTGTGTTTGGATAACCTTACACACAATTTTAGTGGTTAGAGATAACGTCCTCATATTTTGGGTGTACATGGACAAGTACTTGGGGCATCTTTGAGACCAGGAATGGGGTTGATATCAACATTTCCTGGGAATATATAACATTTATGTTAAAAGTAAAAAAATAATAATAATAATAATTCTGAATATATTGCCCCAGGTAGGCTAGGTCAAAGAAGAAATACTTGAAATAACTGCTAATTCTTAAAGTCTTAAGTGTCTACGTTCATATGAGCCATTAACCACTACTGTGGTGTGTGAGATCACAAAACAAATCAATGCTGAACACAGGTACCCCCAAAACAGACAAAAGTGCCTTTTTTTTTGGCTACCGGTAAAAGAGGTTAAAGTCAAAGACATCAGAAATGCTTATGCAGATGTATTTTTGCACATGGATTTTCTAATGTACTGAATGACAGACCTCTTTAAGTTTTGGGATCTTGTAAAAAATAAAAATAATTTTTAAAAAAAGACAGAACTTCAGAGTTAAGACATGAGGTTCATATTGGGTCTGTTTGCTATCTAAAACATGACAGGCACAACTAATATTGATAACCTGATTTTATTTCAATCGCAGCCTGCTAGTAGGCCTGATTTTAAAAAGGTAATCAGTGCCAAAAAGGCAAAAAGAAGCGGTAATGAGGGCGGTATCTGGGAATAAATGGTTGTTAGGGCAGTTAGCCCGCAGTATTACTGTAGGGCTCCCCTAGTCAATGTCGTCCCAAGTACTGCTGACCATGTGCTATTTAAAAGGCAATTGAAATGAGTGAAGTGTTCAAGTGTTAGAAATACAACACGTACATGTTACTATAGAATTGTACACTGTCCGAATGTACAGACAATGTATATAAATTACCTGTGTTGACAGTACCGTTAATCTCTTAGGTGTGGATCTTTATTGTGTGTGTAATAACCAGAAAGAAGATTTGCACAGCTTAATTGGCACGAAAAGGTCCACGGATGCCCTTTGGACAAGTTGATTATGTGACTCATTTTAGGACTTGCTCACCTGTTCTCTGTTGGGGGAAAAAAGGATTTTCCTCAAATCTCTGCCAAGTTAATTACAAATAGTGATGTAGAACTTGAATGTGTAATTGAAGGAAGTGTTAAAAGTGTAGGGAAACAAAGGCAAGAACAATATTGCAAAATCGCTTAACTTTCATCATGTCCATATTTTGAAATTTGGAAGGTTTAAATTACAAGAGTGACTGACAAAATGTGTAGTACAAAACTGACTTTGTGTAATAACAGACCTCGACAGGTTACAGGTTACAGTGTGATAATTTTTATACTCACTACAGTGTGATACTTTTGTGATACTTCAGCTTGCATTGTGTTATCATGGTAACCAACCATAATTGGTAGTCTCTCAAGAAGGTACTGTTTTTATAGCACTCATAAACATCTTATCAGAGGGTGGAACACCTCTGATAGCAATGATTTTGCTGGATTATGAGCATATGACACAATTACAAATCAGGGCTGGGTTTCACTGATGGTTCATATATTTCCTGTAGAAGCTATGAAATTGATAAGAAAAGCATTTCCTAGGCTCAGAGTTGTATTGCTCAGAGTTGTATATGAACCACATTAATTCCTTTGTACAAACAGTCAGATTTTTCTTGAGCCTTGAATGACCCTCCAAAGGATTTTATCTAACACAGATGGTCAGGTTTTGGACAAATTTGTGGAGTCTATACCAGCTTGAGTACACTGTCATTAACACAAAGGGGGACATACCAAATACTAAGAAATTCCAAAATATTTTTATGATTCTACTTTTTACTCAAGCTGTTGCTGATATAATTTATTTCTATTAAAAGCAGACCCTCCAGGATTTTACAATTTTCTATTGCAGAAATTAATGCAAAGTCAATCAAACTCAAAATTAACGCAGGTCTTCCACAGATTTGATCCAAGACACAGACAAAGGCCTCTTAGATTCACGTGCATCGAACATGAGTACAGCTAAAAGGTCTTGTTTACCAACAAAAATCACTATGAAAGACCATGTAAAACCAAATTCAAGTAGTTTTCAGCAAAAAAGCACAACATTTTGAAAAACACTGTTGCAAAATCAAGCATTTTTGGCCACAACAATAACAAAAAAAAAGCTCTGAAATCCTGTACGGACTGTAAAATATCCTCCGGATACTCCAGTTTCCTCCCCCAATTTAAAGGCATGTTTTGCAGGCTGATTGACATTTCCAAATTGTCCATAGTATATGACTGGGTGGGTGAGCTATGTGTGATTGTGCCCTGTGATGGGTTGGCAACCCATCCAGGGTGTCCCCCGCCTTCTGCCCCAAGTTCCCTGGGATAGGCGCCAGGCTCCCCACAACCCTGTGTAGGATAAGTGGTATGGAAAATAGATGGATGGGTTTGTAATAAAGAATTTATTACAATCAAAGCACAAGACTATATTATTATGATGATGTACATGTATATTAATTGTAAGAAACATGTGTTTGTAGCAGTCAGACTCTTACCTTCACACATTTGTGTGGGATTTGAGCATCACTCGTGCTGTGTTAAACTTGGTAGCCATGTTAATGTTTTTGAGATTTTGAATGGTTCTGGATCAGAGTGTCACTTTAGAAAATGTAGCTATAAAACAATTTCTCAAAAAATTCAAAATCTCATAAACTGTATGTAGCCCACAATGGGTAATTCTGCTGTTTTGTTAAATCACCCTACTGTATCATTAACCTGATACAGGTTCCAACATGATACACTGTGACACTAACACTAACAGTTACTGATTTACTCAATTTATTGTGCAAGAAGCTATGTAAGAATATGAAAGAACATTACATGATAGTATCAGACTGTTCCTCCCCCCCCCCCCCCCCCCCCCCCCCTTTCTGAAATACAGGCTAAGCTTTATAAAGCCTCTTTGCTCCATTGCAACTGTCTCTGTAATGCTAACTGCATCAGTTAGCTATGGGTCCTATAAAACTAATATTATTTTTAACCTGGATAAGTGACATCTATACTTTCGGAAATAATGAGAATAGGTGAGAAGAATAGGTGAATTAATCAATTCGAGATTTTATTTTTTTTATTTTTTTTGGGGGGGGGGTATGGACTTTGCTTTTTTATAGTTTTTTATTCATCTTAATTGTTTTGTTTGATATTAATGTTATTTCTTATGATCTTACAGCTTACATACTACAACAAGATGTAATGTAGTCAATGCTCAATATATGGACTTAAAAGATCTACAAAAAATAATTTTCATTTATCTTTGAAGGCTTAATATTTAAATCACCTGTTGAAGAGCTAACATAATCTAAGACTTCATCTTCTGTTTACTGATATAATGGGATAGATATTTTCTTTCTCTCTTACAATGTATCAAATGTCTATAGAAAATGTATTCATGCACAAAAGTAATTTTTTTTTAAATTAAGTTATTAACACACTACTATACTACATAGTTACTATATAGAATATGCCAAACTTATAATGTAATTTTAATGCAATTATTGAAGAATGCTGTTTTGTAATGAACATAAGGCAATGAAAATTAATTACATTTTATATGTTATTTAATCTTAAATGCAGTATTTAACATAGTATATAGTTAAATAAGTTATTTGATTAGTACCTAATAATAAATAACAGTATTTAAATATATTTTATATTAGTAAGTGTTTCATTAATTAAGAATGAAATGTAGCAATTTATTAATAATTTTCCATTGTTTCATTATATTAATCTGATATTTTATCTTTTTATAGGAATGATTATATTGAACGTGATGCTGGTAGGTTTATTTAATTAATTTTGTCACTATGGCAAAAAAAAAAAGCATTTAACATAGCAAATAATACACACTTTCCACTATTCTCTTGGCTTGTTTACATTATGGTCTAACTTCCTTATCTGCTCTCATAACAACCCATCATTTGAGTGAGATTAACTTTATTCTTTCTTAAAGCATGGTTCCAAAGTTCTTTTGCATCCATGTAATGTTTATCACCTGACAACCTACACGCACAGAAGTCCTGTATAATAGCACAAAACACAATCAGACAGCATAAAAGGGTGGAGTATAGTACACTCTATAAAATATATCTTTAATTGGTGTCCTTTAAAACACATTAACACATCATTATGGCATTTTTCCAGTGTTATTCCAAGCTTATTTTAACAATATTCTATACTATTAGTTATCTGTTTTTTGTTACTAAACCAACTTAAGGCAACATTGCGTATAGTCACTTGTCCATGCTGGCAAATTGAGTCTTACTTTTCCTGCAATTTTTCTATCTTTCTCTGATTTATAATTCATTATTTTTTTAAAGGGATGGCTCAAACAGCATTATGATCTAAATTCTCTCTCTTTTTTGTCCATTACAGTTGTGATAACCGCCTGTGACTTCAATAACAACGAATTACCCTTCTGTAATTTTCGGCAAGATAGTGCAGATAACAGTGATTGGATTCGTCATAAGGGTCCCACACCCACATCTGGCACTGGACCCAGTGGGGACTATCCTGATGGCAGTAAGTCCAGGGTTCAAGGCATAAAAACAGTTTTTTTAAATGATATTTGGTAAATATGAGCAAAGAAGGCAGTGAAAATTTGTCTTTATTGTTTAACTTTTTGATCTTTTCTAAAAAAATAAAAAAATTTAAAAAATCACAAAAAGTCTCTGCTCTCATGGATATCAAACAATTGCAAACAAAACATAGGTTGATTTAAAAAAAAAAAAAAAAACTTTGTTAAATATAGGTGTGCAAGAATCATTGGCACCCTTTATAGTCAATACTTTGAGCTACCTCCCTTTGCCAAGATAACAGCTCTGAATCTTCTCCTATAATGCCTGATAGATAAACCTGTGTTGTGTTTGCATTTTGCAAAAAGTATTTTTGTGAATTTCCTTAACAAAAGATCAAAAGGTTAAATAATAACGACAATTTTTCACAGCCTTCTTTGCTCATATTTACCAAGTGCGCCAATATTAGTGGAGGACACTGTACATGTTAGATGTGCTAAATTAACCTCTGTTTCCACCCCCAGATGGCTATTACATATACCATGAAGCAGATAATGTCAGTAACGGACAGAAAGCACGCCTGCTCAGTCCTGTGTTGAGCTCCACACCAGCTCAGATTTGTGTGCAGTTTCAGTACTACATGTATGGTGCAGATTACAGCAACACTTTGACCGTGCTGGCCAAGCGACCTGGTGCAGAGGAAGTGCTATGGCAAAAAACTGGGATGCAGAGTCCATCATGGCTTGGAGCAGCTGTTAATGTGTCCAAACCAGCTGAGCATTCTGTTGAAGTGAGCACATAATAATACTACGTGATGGGAAACCAACATGCTTTTTGCCCTGAATACTGAAAATCCTGTTCTAAAAAGTGCAAAAAGTTTAGTTTGAATCATGGTCTGTTAGTGAAACTCACCAAACCATATAATATGAATTTGTTGTTTTGCAAATTGTAGCTTAATAAGGTTTGCTATCTCACTGTATCAGTCTTAAGTTAGTTTGGACATGCTTATACTAGTTCTATATTGTCTATGATTGTTAGGGCTTTTATACTACATAAGATTTTTGGTGGTAATGGCGTAATAAATACTTGTCTGCAAGAAAAATTTAATTAAAATGTTTTCATTATCTGTGCAATTGCTTATAAGATAAGCTTATCTTTCAGATTGTATTTGAAGCAATGCGTGGGTCCTCTTCATCATGTGATACAGCCCTGGACAACATTAAAATCACAGAGGGCGCTTGTCCTGGTACATTCATCTATTTATTCTTCATTGAACTGACAAACAAACAAGCAAACAAACAAACAAATAAATAAATGCAAAATTTTGAGACATGTGTCGATATGTTCACATGTTTAAACAGGTTGTATATCTCAGTGTGACTTTGATGAAACGGATAACCTCTGTGGATGGACAACCAAGGTTTCAGATCCAGAATTGGTTGGTTGGAGTTTTTGGAATGGGCCCACTGACACACCTGGTACAGGTCCTGATGATGATTTCTCCAAACCAGGCTGTAAGAAAAAAATAATTCTCTGACTTTCATTACAGACTTTCACTATCTTCTTGATTCTGTTTTCTGTGTTCTGTTTTAATTATTTATTGTTCAAATTTGTTATTGTTTACTGTAACAAATTAACACATCTGCTTTTTAATGCACTGTTTAAAAAAAACAGTCCTAACTTAAAATGATGTAGTGACAAGTTTCAGCTAAAATTTTTAGGTTAGCTCAATTAAAGTTTTGTAAACATTATTTTGAGTGCTGCACACAGCATTATTATATTGGATCAAATAGTTGAGTACATAAGGTTTAATATGCTTCTGGTTGCTCTACTAAAATATTTTTTTCTTGCACTTGCTAATGTTGCTATAGTGACTTAATCATAGATCAAATATTAAAAAGCTGACCCAACTATAAATTTTTAGCGCTGCTAATGCAAAACAAGTGCATTGCATTGCAGTCTAAACATTATGAAGTCTAAAGCTGTCATGCATTATATACAATCTAATGTCAAGCCAAATTCAATGACAAACTACTGCATTTCTTAAAATAAATTGTTGACTGTGGGAGAAATTTGGGTAACCTACCTGCTTTGTTCTTCTGAAAAGAAGTTGCTAGAATGTTCTCCTATCTGCACTTGAGCATTATATTAGCCTTGTTCTGCACTTGTTCAGAAACCATGGACTTTTGTGTCTGATTGAAAGGGTAGACTAAACTCAGTTGTTGTCATCTACTAAACACCAACATTTTAGTTTAACAATAACAAAAAATGCACCTTTATAGATACAACAATTTTCTATATTGAGACAAATAATTTAAAATGATTTTTTGTCAACATGTATTCCATAATAACTACATTTTTCTTTGCACAAATGTTTCACGGCGTGTACTTATATTATTATGCCTTGACAGTATGTTCAACTCTCTACAGAAACAATCCTACTGGATGTAACCTTATAAATCTATTATTACAGTGGGATCATACCTCTTGATGGATTCCTTTGATAGTATCCCAGGGGCCTCAGCTCAACTGTGGAGTCCATCTATACCAGCACCGTCTTCAGACTGCCTACAGCTGAACTTCCATTATTATATGTATGGCACTGCAGCAGACATGGAGCTTACTGTCCATGTTGTCGTCAATGGTAAGCACTTGCTCTAGAAAAATAGATCACACTAAGAAGGAAATGCATGTTTTTAATGTTCAGCTCAGTACCTATTAAGCACTACATAATCGCAAATGTTGCTGTCAAACTCCTTAGGAGGAACACTGGGGAATCCTGTTTTCAGTCTCAAAGGAAACCAAGGACAGGATTGGAAGCCTGCAGAGGTTGAATACATTACTAGAGGAAATATACAGGTAACTAGTGAATCCCCACTATATCTTTAACTCATATCTTCGTGGCAGTTTCTTCTGTTTAATGCAACCGGTGAAGTCATTTATAATAGAATTGATTGTATTCTTTATAAAGCGAAAATCGATCTGTGTTTCAGTTTGTAATTGTTGGTGTATATGGAAATACAGAGAAGACAGATATTGCGATAGACAGTGTGTGTATCACAGCTTGTGAAGGTAAGACCTCTAACCTAAGCATCTTAAGATGAACATGCATTTTAGTACATTTGTGGTTCTACATTTATCTTTTTCAGGACCTTGAAACATAATGTGCATTGTCTATTTATTTTAGCTGTAATATCGACAACTCCAAAGCCTACAACACCTATTTCGACTCCAAAACCTTCAACCCCACAACCAACGACACCTAATCCAACAACCCCAAGACCCACAACAGCTCAACCATCAACACCAAAGCCCTCCACACCTCAGCCCACAACTCCAAAACCAAGTTCTCCTACAACACCAACAACACCGCCAGGTAAAAAATGATTATATTTTCCTCTCTACAGTATACAGAGCAATACAAACATGCTCTAACCACTTCTCCTGTCCACTAATAGTGAAGTGTCCTCCTGATGCTGAGTACATAGAGTGTGGTCCAGCTTGCATTCCCAGCTGTAAAGAACCCTCCACCAACTGCACTGGCTCCTGTATCAGTAGCTGCTTCTGCAAGCCAGGTTTTGTGTTCCGGGGAAAAAGCTGTGTTCCCATTGAAAAGTGTGGATGTCTGGATGAAGATAATAACTACTACGAGGTAAATACAATTCACAGTTGTTTATGGCAAATGTACATTCAGCCCTGAAGCAGCACTATTCATTCTGTACGTGTCATTTTGTTTCAGCCGGGAGAGATTGTCTTTGGCAATGGCTGCTCCAAGCTGTGTCGCTGTGCAGGCAATTATACCTTGGACTGTGTGGACAACACCTGTGACCCCACAGAAGAATGTCGGCAAGTGGGAGGGATCCATGGCTGCTATCCTAAAGGTGCCGTGTAAAACTTACTTACAATGATGTTATTGAATTATATCACCTTTGTCAGATGTTTAATGTTGGAAAATAAAAAAGCTACTTCATGAAGTCTGTTTAATGTTTTATATTCTAGGTTATTTAGATTTTCAACACTTGTTTATCTTTTCCATGTAGACACCTCGACTTGTATCGCCACATCTGATCCACACTACACCACCTTTGATAAGCGGTACTATGACTTCATGGGCAACTGCACTTACTTAATGTCAGAGCCATGCAACAGCACAGACGTGCCTCACTTCGCTGTCTATGCTGACAATGAGAATCGCTACAACATTCCCACAGTCAGTTATGTGAGTGCTGTCCATGTCCATGTTCAGGGAGTGAAGGTGTCCATCCTGAAAGGAGGAGTTGTGCAGGTGAGGAAACAGAGAGTGAATCACTGCGGAACATAAAGGAAGTGTAAATCTGGTTTCTGCAGCAATGTTGTAAGAAAGTAATTTTTTGAATACTCTTCTCCATCTGTTCTCAGGTGAATGGAACCAAAGTGAACATACCAATGAGCCCCGCTCCTGGTGTGGACATCTTCAAACGGGGGACACTCTACACAGTGTCCATGAACTTTGGTGTGACAGTTCGTTATGATGGAAACCACCATATGGACATCAAAGTTATCAAAGAGTGAGTGTTGTGTTACACTGATAATGATGAATGTCCTGTTAGTATAGTGTACAGCTGGCAGGCCCAAATAATTCTCTGACAGAAATCCATTTGTGACCAAAACTGCATTTTCAGTTCAACTTTAAAAAAAAAAAAAAAAGAAAAGAAAAAAATATTAACCTATTTGCAGACAATCCAATAATACAATAATACCCACATCATGTGTATCAGACCAGTCATCAACCTTTTAAGATTTTCCAGCTTATTGTTTTATCTTAAGCACTAACTAATCTGCCATTTTGTGTGTATTAATGAGTAAATTGAACCTTTTTTCACAATAATTTTATAGATTAGCTTTAGCATCACACACTCGTAGGAGTGGCATGAACTTTACAATATGAGAAGCACAATAGGGCACACTTATCATGTTTATCATAATAATGTGAATATAGCCTATGGCTAAATTTTGGCTTGAACAAACCTTAATTGTTCCACCTATTAAGGCTACACTATAGCTCTAATTGTTGTAATTAAATATGATTTGCTTGTGTTTGTGTGTGTGTGTGTGTGTGTGTGTGTGTGTGTGTGTGTGTGTGTGTGTGTGCAGCTATCAGGACAAGCTTTGTGGCCTGTGTGGAGACTATAATGGCAACATTAAGGATGACTTCCGTACCCCCACCGGTGAACTGGTCAACAGTCCAACTGAGTTTGGCAACAGCTGGAACACAGACCCTGAGTGAGTCGTTGGTTTTGTAGTGTGTATATATACAGGGATTGAGTATTCCTTATCCTCTCCGTTGTCTGTACAGTGACAGAGGAGTAACAAGTCCATTTCCATTTCCATTTCAGCTGCAATAAACGCCCAGTTCCCCCAACCCCCGAATGCACAGACACAGAAAAAGACCTTTATGAGAGTCCTGCTTACTGTGGAATCATATTGGACAGCAAAGGCCCGTTTGCTGTCTGTCACCCAAAAGTCAATCCTAATGTGAGTAAATTAGACCAGACTGTTTACAGCTGAGCAGAAGACTAATTTATTCTTATAAAAGTAATACTGTGCCCTTTGTTTCAATTGTGTGTTTTTTTGTGTAGAGTTTCTTCCAAAACTGTGTGTTTGACCTGTGTGCATTGGGTGGCCCTCACTCTGCATTGTGTGAAGCGATTGAAGCCTACGTAAACGAGTGTCAGGACCGCGGCGTCCTCATCGGACCCTGGAGAAACAGTACCTTCTGCCGTGAGTCTCAAAGAAATCTTAAATAAAAACACTCATTTCCACTTTAATAAACACATGTTTCTTTACCTGTTTACTAATACTACTTTCAAATGTTAGGGAAATAGAAGTGTATGCATATGCAGCATGTATCATTTTATAATTTTTAAACAAGTTGATATACTACAGTAACATTTTGTGTTTTTCTTTAGCTCTTGCATGCCCAGCCAACAGCCACTACAACTCCTGCATGACTCCTTGCCAGCCCTCCTGTAACCCTCTTTCACCCAGTCACTGCACTGGACCCTGTACTGAGGGGTGTGTGTGTGACCCTGGATATTTACTCAGTGGGGACAAGTGTGTGAAGACAGACACATGTGGCTGCACACATAATGGACAATATTACCAGGTGAGTGAGTCAGTATTTCTTTGCCAAGTCAGCCAATGAGTTCATTGTACAGTTCTCTAAAATATTCTTCCTTCTGTCCCTGTATGCTAGCCTGGGGACAAGTTCTACACCAAGGACTGTGAGCTGCTGTGCAGATGTGATCCTCCATTCGTCACGTGCAGTGCTGCTGAATGTCCTCCCATGCAGCAGTGTGGTGTGCAGGGAGGAGAAATAGGATGCTACCCAGTTGGTTAGTACTTCTATACGGTATAATATTTTATAATGTATTTTTTCAGGACAGTGATGCACTTTAGTAAAAGAGTGTGTGTAAGTGTGTGAATCCATCTATGCTCTATTGCCAACTAGACTCGCAGGACTGTGTTATTTCTGGTGACCCGCATTACAACACCTTTGATGGTAAATTCTACACCTTCATGGGTACCTGCACCTACACACTGGCCCGCACCTGCAGAAACAACACTGGTGAGTTGTTTCCATCCTTGTAATCTGAATGATAGACTACAGTGTAGGATTGTAAGATGTCTTCATAAGAATAACATATACATTTATTTATTTGAATTTTACCTCATTTGAAAATGTGTACAAGTCTTGTAATCACATCTTATATAGGTTGTCTACTCTATTTAAAATCCATAAAGAATGCTTTTGAATATTTTTTAACATTTTGGCATGTATCAAGTTGATAGTTTTTAGCCAATATCATGTGTTTACAGGCCCCTGGTTCTCTGTGGAGGGAAAGAATGAAGAAAGAGGAATATCTGGTGTGTCATACCTCAGGAAGTTGTATGTGACTGTCAGTGGCATCACTGTGACGATGATGAAGAGCAGAAACACTCTGGTCAGTTTGAACTGTTAAATATAAAAAGTTTTACTTGTTATTATTTTTTAAGTCTTTCGTTTGATATGTGTTTGAATTTAATCCCTTGTTATTCCCATTAAGTTGTTTAGCATTACCAACATGAATGAAAATTTAAAGCTCTGTTTTCCCCCCTTTCTATTCCGTTAGTCTATTCATATTATCCTTCCTTTGTTATATTAATTTCTGATCTGCTAGCCTGGTACATATATGCATTTTATATACATTTCCCAGACTGGACTCATAAAGTGTATTAAAACTTACATTTTGCATTGCTTATTCTGTTCCTTAAATTAGCCCTGCTTTTGTAAAGGCTGTTTCTATGTCTAATTCTATTTTGTTCTTCCACCACTGCAGGTGAACGGTCGTAAAGTATCTCTACCCCACTCTCCCTCTCCTCTAATCTCTTTAACTTCAGCTGGGCAGTATGTTATCCTCACCACTCCTTTTGGTCTGGAGGTGCGCTGGGATGGCAACCACTACGCTAAGATCACTGTGCCCAGGTATTGCATTTACCAACTTTCCCAAGAAGTTGTCTCTTAGGAGCACTGAGGGTTATAAGGCAAAAAGTCTTTAAGACGATGAACGATAATCCTTATAATCTCTCTCTCTCTCTCCCTCTCTCTCTCTCTCTCTCTCTCTCTCTCAGTACTTACTATGATCAGATGTGTGGATTGTGTGGAGACTACAACGGAAACCCCAACAACGATTTTACGAAGCCAGACGGTTCCTTGGCTGGAAGCTCAGATCAGTTCAGCAACAGCTGGCAAACTGATAAAGATGAAGATGAAACGTTAGTCCATTCTATTGTTTCACTTTTCCTCTTATTGTTTATTGGCTTCTTTTTAATGGCTTCAGTGGATAGCCTATTTTCTTAATTTATTTTTAGGTGCAAGCCTGATCTCACACCTGACCCACCATGTCAACCAAGTCTTGAGGCTGAAGTGTCTAAACCAGAGAAATGTGGGAAAATCAATGACACCAGAGGACCATTCAGGTGAGCAAATCTTATATATAAGATTAGATTAGTCGGATTTTAACACAGATATCAGTAATCCAAAAAAGTTATTCATTGTTTTTTAACCCACTTACGGTGACTGTTAACATATTGTATATTCATTTCTCTCTCATCCTCTATATCTCCCCAACATACTTTTTAACAGTGATTGTATAAAGCTAGTGGACCCTCTGCCGTACTTCCAGAGCTGTGTGTTTGATATGTGCCGCTATAATGGACTGCTGCAGACTCTGTGTGACCAGCTCCAGGCTTATACTGATGCCTGTCTCAGTGCAGGAGCTCCAGTGCACCAGTGGAGGGAGCCAGACTTCTGCCGTGAGTCTCACTGGACAGCACTGTTCAGAAACACAAATACACACACCCACATTCAGTGACATTTTGCCCAGTTTGCTGAAATGAAGGCTTTTTGTATGGATATACAATATTTTGACTTATTTCCACTTTGATTTTTGTGAACTAACAATATAAGTATATGAAAGACAAGTAAAGCAAATATGCTATAGACTTCAATGTTTTTCTTCCTCTTGCAGTAGTTAGATTTTTTTCTCTTTTTTCTCCACAGCTCTGGTTTGTCCGCCTAACAGCCACTACTCTATGTGTGTGAGTTCATGCCCAGAGACGTGTGTTGGTGTGAGCGGCCCACCTGGCTGTGGACAGAAGTGTGTTGAAGGCTGCAAGTGTGACCCTGGCTTTGTCCTGAGCCACAACAAGTGTGTTCCTCTCAAAGACTGTGGCTGTGTGGACCCTGCTGGCTCCTACCACCCTGTTAGTTTTATACACACACACACACACACACACACACACACACACACACACACACACACACACACACACACACACTTGTAAACATATTGTATTAATGTACTGAGCTGAAATGCCTAACTGCATAAAATTGTGTTATATAATCACCTATTTCAAATTGACTAACAAGGTCTTTGTACATTGTCTAGGTGAATGAGAGCTGGTACCTGGAAGGCTGTGAACATCAGTGTGTGTGTGTAAGTGGAAGAAGAACCATTCTGTGCTCCAACACCAGTTGTTTACCTACAGAGACCTGCCAGCTGCTGGAGGGAGAGTACATCTGTAAACCGAATGGTACAAGAAATAACTACAGCACATACAATGTTTAAACTAATAAACTAATTATGTATTTAGACAAACTTTTTAATTTTCAAACATGGCAGCAGCTCACATAACAATTAACATAACAAGACAGACGATCAACATCTATTTAACTAATTTTAAACTAGCTACAATACAAATATACATTAACCTCTCTGCTTCCTCCCTTCTAACAACTTGTACCTGTAAATGAACCAACAACAAAACCCACAACAGCTCAACCATCAACACCAAAGCCCTCCACACCTCAGCCCACAACTCCAAAACCAAGTTCTCCTACAACACCAACAACACCGCCAGGTAAAAAATGATTATATTTTCCTCTCTACAGTATACAGAGCAATACAAACATGCTCTAACCACTTCTCCTGTCCACTAATAGTGAAGTGTCCTCCTGATGCTGAGTACATAGAGTGTGGTCCAGCTTGCATTCCCAGCTGTAAAGAACCCTCCACCAACTGCACTGGCTCCTGTATCAGTGGCTGCTTCTGCAAGCCAGGTTTTGTGTTCCGGGGAAAAAGCTGTGTTCCCATTGAAAAGTGTGGATGTCTGGATGAAGATAATAACTACTACGAGGTAAATACAATTCACAGTTGTTTATGGCAAATCTACATTCAGCCCTGAAGCAGCACTATTCATTCTGTACGTGTCATTTTGTTTCAGCCGGGAGAGATTGTCTTTGGCAATGGCTGCTCCAAGCTGTGTCGCTGTGCAGGCAATTATACCTTGGACTGTGTGGACAACACCTGTGACCCCACAGAAGAATGTCGGCAAGTGGGAGGGATCCATGGCTGCTATCCTAAAGGTGCCGTGTAAAACTTACTTACAATGATGTTATTGAATTATATCACCTTTGTCAGATGTTTAATGTTGGAAAATAAAAAAGCTACTTCACGAAGTCTGTTTAATGTTTTATATTCTATGTTATTTAGATTTTCAACACTTGTTTATCTTTTCCATGTAGACACCTCGACTTGTATCGCCACATCTGATCCACACTACACCACCTTTGATAAGCGGTACTATGACTTCATGGGCAACTGCACTTACTTAATGTCAGAGCCATGCAACAGCACAGACGTGCCTCACTTCGCTGTCTATGCTGACAATGAGAATCGCTACAACATTCCCACAGTCAGTTATGTGAGTGCTGTCCATGTCCATGTTCAGGGAGTGAAGGTGTCCATCCTGAAAGGAGGAGTTGTGCAGGTGAGGAAACAGAGAGTGAATCACTGCGGAACATAAAGGAAGTGTAAATCTGGTTTCTGCAGCAATGTTGTAAGAAAGTAATTTTTTGAATACTCTTCTCCATCTGTTCTCAGGTGAATGGAACCAAAGTGAACATACCAATGAGCCCCG
Organism: Ictalurus punctatus; assembly: GCF_001660625.3. Classification (NCBI taxonomy): domain Eukaryota; kingdom Metazoa; phylum Chordata; class Actinopteri; order Siluriformes; family Ictaluridae; genus Ictalurus; species Ictalurus punctatus. Next base: position 16,786,367 of record NC_030422.2, on the reverse strand, counting down.
CTCCTGGTGTGGACATCTTCAAACGGGGGACACTCTACACAGTGTCCATGAACTTTGGTGTGACAGTTCGTTATGATGGAAACCACCATATGGACATCAAAGTTATCAAAGAGTGAGTGTTGTGTTACACTGATAATGATGAATGTCCTGTTAGTATAGTGTACAGCTGGCAGGCCCAAATAATTCTCTGACAGAAATCCATTTGTGACCAAAACTGCATTTTCAGTTCAACTTAAAAAAAAAAGAAAAGAAAAAAATATTAACCTATTTGCAGACAATTCAATAATACAATAATACCCACATCATGTGTATCAGACCAGTCATCAACCTTTTAAGATTTTCCAGCTTATTGTTTTATCTTAAGCACTAACTAATCTGCCATTTTGTGTGTATTAATGAGTAAATTGAACCTTTTTTCACAATAATTTTATAGATTAGCTTTAGCATCACACACTCGTAGGAGTGGCATGAACTTTATAATATGAGAAGCACAATAGGGCACACTTATCATGTTTATCATAATAATGTGAATATAGCCTATGGCTAAATTTTGGCTTGAACAAACCTTAATTGTTCCACTCTATTAAGGCTACACTATAGCTCTAATTGTTGTAATTAAATATGATTTGCTTGTGTTTGTGTGTGTGTGTGTGTGTGTGTGTGTGTGTGTGTGTGTGTGTGTGTGTGTGTGTGCAGCTATCAGGACAAGCTTTGTGGCCTGTGTGGAGACTATAATGGCAACATTAAGGATGACTTCCGTACCCCCACCGGTGAACTGGTCAACAGTCCAACTGAGTTTGGCAACAGCTGGAACACAGACCCTGAGTGAGTCGTTGGTTTTGTAGTGTGTATATATACAGGGATTGAGTATTCCTTATCCTCTCCGTTGTCTGTACAGTGACAGAGGAGTAACAAGTCCATTTCCATTTCCATTTCAGCTGCAATAAACGCCCAGTTCCCCCAACCCCCGAATGCACAGACACAGAAAAAGACCTTTATGAGAGTCCTGCTTACTGTGGAATCATATTGGACAGCAAAGGCCCGTTTGCTGTCTGTCACCCAAAAGTCAATCCTAATGTGAGTAAATTAGACCAGACTGTTTACAGCTGAGCAGAAGACTAATTTATTCTTATAAAAGTAATACTGTGCCCTTTGTTTCAATTGTGTGTTTTTTTGTGTAGAGTTTCTTCCAAAACTGTGTGTTTGACCTGTGTGCATTGGGTGGCCCTCACTCTGCATTGTGTGAAGCGATTGAAGCCTACGTAAACGAGTGTCAGGACCGCGGCGTCCTCATCGGACCCTGGAGAAACAGTACCTTCTGCCGTGAGTCTCAAAGAAATCTTAAATAAAAACACTCATTTCCACTTTAATAAACACATGTTTCTTTACCTGTTTACTAATACTACTTTCAAATGTTAGGGAAATAGAAGTGTATGCATATGCAGCATGTATCATTTTATAATTTTTAAACAAGTTGATATACTACAGTAACATTTTGTGTTTTTCTTTAGCTCTTGCATGCCCAGCCAACAGCCACTACAACTCCTGCATGACTCCTTGCCAGCCCTCCTGTAACCCTCTTTCACCCAGTCACTGCACTGGACCCTGTACTGAGGGGTGTGTGTGTGACCCTGGATATTTACTCAGTGGGGACAAGTGTGTGAAGACAGACACATGTGGCTGCACACATAATGGACAATATTACCAGGTGAGTGAGTCAGTATTTCTTTGCCAAGTCAGCCAATGAGTTCATTGTACAGTTCTCTAAAATATTCTTCCTTCTGTCCCTGTATGCTAGCCTGGGGACAAGTTCTACACCAAGGACTGTGAGCTGCTGTGCAGATGTGATCCTCCATTCGTCACGTGCAGTGCTGCTGAATGTCCTCCCATGCAGCAGTGTGGTTTGCAGGGAGGAGAAATAGGATGCTACCCAGTTGGTTAGTACTTCTATACGGTATAATTTTTTATAATGTATTTTTTCAGGACAGTGATGCACTTTAGTAAAAGAGTGTGTGTAAGTGTGTGAATCCATCTATGCTCTATTGCCAACTAGACTCGCAGGACTGTGTTATTTCTGGTGACCCGCATTACAACACCTTTGATGGTAAATTCTACACCTTCATGGGTACCTGCACCTACACACTGGCCCGCACCTGCAGAAACAACACTGGTGAGTTGTTTCCATCCTTGTAATCTGAATGATAGACTACAGTGTAGGATTGTAAGATGTCTTCATAAGAATAACATATACATTTATTTATTTGAATTTTACCTCATTTGAAAATGTGTACAAGTCTTGTAATCACATCTTATATAGGTTGTCTACTCTATTTAAAATCCATAAAAAATGCTTTTGAATATTTTTTAACATTTTGGCATGTTTCAAGTTGATAGTTTTTAGCCAATATCATGTGTTTACAGGCCCCTGGTTCTCTGTGGAGGGAAAGAATGAAGAAAGAGGAATATCTGGTGTGTCATACCTCAGGAAGTTGTATGTGACTGTCAGTGGCATCACTGTGACGATGATGAAGAGCAGAAACACTCTGGTCAGTTTGAACTGTTAAATATAAAAAGTTTTACTTGTTATTATTTTTTAAGTCTTTCGTTTGATATGTGTTTGAATTTAATCCCTTGTTATTCCCCTTTCTATTCCGTTAGTCTATTCATATTATCCTTCCTTTGTTATATTAATTTCTGATCTGCTAGCCTGGTACATATATGCATTTTATATACATTTCCCAGACTGGACTCATAAAGTGTATTAAAACTTACATTTTGCATTGCTTATTCTGTTCCTTAAATTAGCCCTGCTTTTGTAAAGGCTGTTTCTATGTCTAATTCTATTTTGTTCTTCCACCACTGCAGGTGAACGGTCGTAAAGTATCTCTACCCCACTCTCCCTCTCCTCTAATCTCTTTAACTTCAGCTGGGCAGTATGTTATCCTCACCACTCCTTTTGGTCTGGAGGTGCGCTGGGATGGCAACCACTACGCTAAGATCACTGTGCCCAGGTATTGCATTTACCAACTTTCCCAAGAAGTCGTCTCTTAGGAGCACTGAGGGTTATAAGGCAAAAAGTCTTTAAGACGATGAACAATAATCCTTATAATCTCTCTCTCTCTCTAACTCTCTCTCTCCCTCTCTCTCTCTCTCTCTCTCAGTACTTACCATGATCAGATGTGTGGATTGTGTGGAGACTACAACGGAAACCCCAACAACGATTTTACGAAGCCAGACGGTTCCTTGGCTGGAAGCTCAGATCAGTTCGGCAACAGCTGGCAAACTGATAAAGATGAAGATGAAACGTTAGTCCATTCTATTGTTTCACTTTTCCTCTTATTGTTTATTGGCTTCTTTTTAATGGCTTCAGTGGATAGCCTATTTTCTTAATTTATTTTTAGGTGCAAGCCTGATCTCACACCTGACCCACCATGTCAACCAAGTCTTGAGGCTGAAGTGTCTAAACCAGAGAAATGTGGGAAAATCAATGACACCAGAGGACCATTCAGGTGAGCAAATCTTATATATAAGATTAGATTAGTCGGATTTTAACACAGATATCAGTAATCCAAAAAAGTTATTCATTGTTTTTTAACCCACTTACGGTGACTGTTAACATATTGTATATTCATTTCTCTCTCATCCTCTATATCTCCCCAACATACTTTTTAACAGTGATTGTATAAAGCTAGTGGACCCTCTGCCGTACTTCCAGAGCTGTGTGTTTGATATGTGCCGCTATAATGGACTGCTGCAGACTCTGTGTGACCAGCTCCAGGCTTATACTGATGCCTGTCTCAGTGCAGGAGCTCCAGTGCACCAGTGGAGGGAGCCAGACTTCTGCCGTGAGTCTCACTGGACAGCACTGTTCAGAAACACAAATACACACACCCGCATTCAGTGACATTTTGCCCAGTTTGCTGAAATGAAGGCTTTTTGTCTGGATATACAATATTTTGACTTATTTCCACTTTGATTTTTGTGAACTAACAATATAAGTATATGAAAGACAAGTAAAGCAAATATGCTATAGACTTCAATGTTTTTCTTCCTCTTGTAGTAGTTAGATTTTTTTCTCTTTTTTCTCCACAGCTCTGGTTTGTCCGCCTAACAGCCACTACTCTATGTGTGTGAGTTCATGCCCAGAGACGTGTGTTGGTGTGAGCGGCCCACCTGGCTGTGGACAGAAGTGTGTTGAAGGCTGCAAGTGTGACCCTGGCTTTGTCCTGAGCCACAACAAGTGTGTTCCTCTCAAAGACTGTGGCTGTGTGGACCCTGCTGGCTCCTACCACCCTGTTAGTTTTATACACACACACACACACACACACACACACACACACACACACACACACACTTGTAAACATATTGTATTAATGTACTGAGCTGAAATTCCTAACTGCATAAAATTGTGTTATATAATCACCTATTTCAAATTGACTAACAAGGTCTTTGTACATTGTCTAGGTGAATGAGAGCTGGTACCTGGAAGGCTGTGAACATCAGTGTGTGTGTGTAAGTGGAAGAAGAACCATTCTGTGCTCCAACACCAGTTGTTTACCTACAGAGACCTGCCAGCTGCTGGAGGGAGAGTACATCTGTAAACCGAATGGTACGAGAAATAACTACAGCACATACAATGTTTAAACTAATAAACTAATTATGTATTTAGACAAACTTTTTAATTTTCAAACATGGCAGCAGCTCACATAACAATTAACATAACAAGACAGACGATCAACATCTATTTAACTAATTTTAAACTAGCTACAATACAAATATACATTAACCTCTCTGATTCCTCCCTTCTAACAATTTGTACCTGTAAATGAACCAACAACAAAACCCACAACAGCTCAACCATCAACACCAAAGCCCTCCACACCTCAGCCCACAACTCCAAAACCAAGTTCTCCTACAACACCAACAACACCGCCAGGTAAAAAATGGTTATATTTTCCTCTCTACAGTATACAGAGCAATACAAACATGCTCTAACCACTTCTCCTGTCCACTAATAGTGAAGTGTCCTCCTGATGCTGAGTACATAGAGTGTGGTCCAGCTTGCATTCCCAGCTGTAAAGAACCCTCCACCAACTGCACTGGCTCCTGTATCAGTGGCTGCTTCTGCAAGCCAGGTTTTGTGTTCCGGGGAAAAAGCTGTGTTCCCATTGAAAAGTGTGGATGTCTGGATGAACATAATAACTACTACGAGGTAAATACAATTCACAGTTGTTTATGGCAAATCTACATTCAGCCCTGAAGCAGCACTATTCATTCTGTACGTGTCATTTTGTTTCAGCCGGGAGAGATTGTCTTTGGCAATGGCTGCTCCAAGCTGTGTCGCTGTGCAGGCAATTATACCTTGGACTGTGTGGACAACACCTGTGACCCCACAGAAGAATGTCGGCAAGTGGGAGGGATCCATGGCTGCTATCCTAAAGGTGCCGTGTAAAACTTACTTACAATGATGTTATTGAATTATATCACCTTTGTCAGATGTTTAATGTTGGAAAATAAAAAAGCTACTTCATGAAGTCTGTTTAATGTTTTATATTCTATGTTATTTAGATTTTCAACACTTGTTTATCTTTTCCATGTAGACACCTCGACTTGTATCGCCACATCTGATCCACACTACACCACCTTTGATAAGCGGTACTATGACTTCATGGGCAACTGCACTTACTTAATGTCAGAGCCATGCAACAGCACAGACGTGCCTCACTTCGCTGTCTATGCTGACAATGAGAATCGCTACAACATTCCCACAGTCAGTTATGTGAGTGCTGTCCATGTCCATGTTCAGGGAGTGAAGGTGTCCATCCTGAAAGGAGGAGTTGTGCAGGTGAGGAAACAGAGAGTGAATCACTGCGGAACATAAAGGAAGTGTAAATCTGGTTTCTGCAGCAATGTTGTAAGAAAGTAATTTTTTGAATACTCTTCTCCATCTGTTCTCAGGTGAATGGAACCAAAGTGAACATACCAATGAGCCCCGCTCCTGGTGTGGACATCTTCAAACGGGGGACACTCTACACAGTGTCCATGAACTTTGGTGTGACAGTTCGTTATGATGGAAACCACCATATGGACATCAAAGTTATCAAAGAGTGAGTGTTGTGTTACACTGATAATGATGAATGTCCTGTTAGTATAGTGTACAGCTGGCAGGCCCAAATAATTCTCTGACAGAAATCCATTTGTGACCAAAACTGCATTTTCAGTTCAACTTTAAAAAAAAAAAGAGAGAAAAGAAAAAAATATTAACCTATTTGCAGACAATCCAATAATACAATAATACCCACATCATGTGTATCAGACCAGTCATCAACCTTTTAAGATTTTCCAGCTTATTATTTTATCTTAAGCACTAACTAATCTGCCATTTTGTATGTATTAATGAGTAAATTGAACCTTTTTTCACAATAATTTTATAGATTAGCTTTAGCATCACACACTCGTAGGAGTGGCATGAACTTTACAATATGAGAAGCACAATAGGGAACACTTATCATGTTTATCATAATAATGTGAATATAGCCTATGGCTACATTTTGGCTTGAACAAACCTTAATTGTTCCACTCTATTAAGGCTACACTATAGCTCTAATTGTTGTAATTAAATATGATTTGCTTGTGTGTGTGTGTGTGTGTGTGTGTGTGTGTGTGTGTGCAGCTATCAGGACAAGCTTTGTGGCCTGTGTGGAGACTATAATGGCAACATTAAGGATGACTTCCGTACCCCCACCGGTGAACTGGTCAACAGTCCAACTGAGTTTGGCAACAGCTGGAACACAGACCCTGAGTGAGTCGTTGGTTTTGTAGTGTGTATATATACAGGGATTGAGTATTCCTTATCCTCTCCGTTGTCTGTACAGTGACAGAGGAGTAAAAAGTCCATTTCCATTTCCATTTCAGCTGCAATAAACGCCCAGTTCCCCCAACCCCCGAATGCACAGACACAGAAAAAGACCTTTATGAGAGTCCTGCTTACTGTGGAATCATATTGGACAGCAAAGGCCCGTTTGCTGTCTGTCACCCAAAAGTCAATCCTAATGTGAGTAAATTAGACCAGACTGTTTACAGCTGAGCAGAAGACTAATTTATTCTTATAAAAGTAATACTGTGCCCTTTGTTTCAATTGTGTGTTTTTTCGTGTAGAGTTTCTTCCAAAACTGTGTGTTTGACCTGTGTGCATTGGGTGGCCCTCACTCTGCATTGTGTGAAGCGATTGAAGCCTACGTAAACGAGTGTCAGGACCGCGGCGTCCTCATCGGACCCTGGAGAAACAGCACCTTCTGCCGTGAGTCTCAAAGAAATCTTAAATAAAAACACTCATTTCCACTTTAATAAACACATGTTTCTTTACCTGTTTACTAATACTACTTTCAAATGTTAGGGAAATAGAAGTGTATGCATATGCAGCATGTATCATTTTATAATTTTTAAACAAGTTGATATACTACAGTAACATTTTGTGTTTTTCTTTAGCTCTTGCATGCCCAGCCAACAGCCACTACAACTCCTGCATGACTCCTTGCCAGCCCTCCTGTAACCCTCTTTCACCCAGTCACTGCACTGGACCCTGTACTGAGGGGTGTGTGTGTGACCCTGGATATTTACTCAGTGGGGACAAGTGTGTGAAGGCAGACACATGTGGCTGCACACATAAAGGACAATATTACCAGGTGAGTGAGTCAGTATTTCTTTGCCAAGTCAGCCAATGAGTTCGTTGTACAGTTCTCTAAAATATTCTTCCTTCTGTCCCTGTATGCTAGCCTGGGGACAAGTTCTACACCAAGGACTGTGAGCTGCTGTGCAGATGTGATCCTCCATTCGTCACGTGCAGTGCTGCTGAATGTCCTCCCATGCAGCAGTGTGGTGTGCAGGGAGGAGAAATAGGATGCTACCCAGTTGGTTAGTACTTCTATACGGTATAATTTTTTATAATGTATTTTTTCAGGACAGTGATGCACTTTAGTAAAAGAGTGTGTGTAAGTGTGTGAATCCATCTATGCTCTATTCCCAACTAGACTCGCAGGACTGTGTTATTTCTGGTGACCCGCATTACAACACCTTTGATGGTCAATTCTACACCTTCATGGGTACCTGCACCTACACACTGGCCCGCACCTGCAGAAACAACACTGGTGAGTTGTTTCCATCCTTGTAATCTGAATGATAGACTACAGTGTAGGATTGTAAGATGTCTTCATAAGAATAACATATACATTTATTTATTTGAATTTTACCTCATCTGAAAATGTGTACAAGTCTTGTAATCACATCTTATATAGGTTGTCTACTCTATTTAAAATCCATAAAAAATGCTTTTGAATATTTTTTAACATTTTGGCATGTTTCAAGTTGATAGTTTTTAGCCAATATCATGTGTTTACAGGCCCCTGGTTCTCTGTGGAGGGAAAGAATGAAGAAAGAGGAATATCTGGTGTGTCATACCTCAGGAAGTTGTATGTGACTGTCAGTGGCATCACTGTGACGATGATGAAGAGCAGAAACACTCTGGTCAGTTTGAACTGTTAAATATAAAAAGTTTTACTTGTTATTATTTTTTAAGTCTTTCGTTTGATATGTGTTTGAATGTAATCCCTTGTTATTCCCATTAAGTTGTTTAGCATTACCAACATGAATGAAAATTTAAAGCTCTGTTTTTCCCCCCTTTCTATTCCGTTAGTCTATTCATATTATCCTTCCTTTGTTATATTAAATTCTGATCTGCTAGCCTGGTACATATATGCATTTTATATACATTTCCCAGACTGGACTCATAAAGTGTATTAAAACTTACATTTTGCATTGCTTATTCTGTTCCTTAAATTAGCCCTGCTTTTGTAAAGGCTGTTTCTATGTCTAATTCTATTTTGTTCTTCCACCACTGCAGGTGAACGGTCGTAAAGTATCTCTACCCCACTCTCCCTCTCCTCTAATCTCTTTAACTTCAGCTGGGCAGTATGTTATCCTCACCACTCCTTTTGGTCTGGAGGTGCGCTGGGATGGCAACCACTACGCTAAGATCACTGTGCCCAGGTATTGCATTTACCAACTTTCCCAAGAAGTTGTCTCTTAGGAGCACTGAGGGTTATAAGGCAAAAAGTCTTTAAGACGATGAACGATAATCCTTATAATCTCTCTCTCTCTCTCCCTCTCTCTCTCTCTCTCTCTCCCTCTCTCTCAGTACTTACTATGATCAGATGTGTGGATTGTGTGGAGACTACAACGGAAACCCCAACAACGATTTTACGAAGCCAGACGGTTCCTTGGCTGGAAGCTCAGATCAGTTCGGCAACAGCTGGCAAACTGATAAAGATGAAGATGAAACGTTAGTCCATTCTATTGTTTCACTTTTCCTCTTATTGTTTATTGGCTTCTTTTTAATGGCTTCAGTGGATAGCCTATTTTCTTAATTTATTTTTAGGTGCAAGCCTGATCTCACACCTGACCCACCATGTCAACCAAGTCTTGAGGCTGAAGTGTCTAAACCAGAGAAATGTGGGAAAATCAATGACACCAGAGGACCATTCAGGTGAGCAAATCTTATATATAAGATTAGATTAGTCGGATTTTAACACAGATATCAGTAATCCAAAAAAGTTATTCATTGTTTTTTAACCCACTTACGGTGACTGTTAACATATTGTATATTCATTTCTCTCTCATCCTCTATATCTCCCCAACATACTTTTTAACAGTGATTGTATAAAGCTAGTGGACCCTCTGCCGTACTTCCAGAGCTGTGTGTTTGATATGTGCCGCTATAATGGACTGCTGCAGACTCTGTGTGACCAGCTCCAGGCTTATACTGATGCCTGTCTCAGTGCAGGAGCTCCAGTGCACCAGTGGAGGGAGCCAGACTTCTGCCGTGAGTCTCACTGGACAGCACTGTTCAGAAACACAAATACACACACCCGCATTCAGTGACATTTTGCCCAGTTTGCTGAAATGAAGGCTTTTTGTCTGGATATACAATATTTTGACTTATTTCCACTTTGATTTTTGTGAACTAACAATATAAGTATATGAAAGACAAGTAAAGCAAATATGCTATAGACTTCAATGTTTTTCTTCCTCTTGTAGTAGTTAGATTTTTTTCTCTTTTTTCTCCACAGCTCTGGTTTGTCCGCCTAACAGCCACTACTCTATGTGTGTGAGTTCATGCCCAGAGACGTGTGTTGGTGTGAGCGGCCCACCTGGCTGTGGACAGAAGTGTGTTGAAGGCTGCAAGTGTGACCCTGGCTTTGTCCTGAGCCACAACAAGTGTGTTCCTCTCAAAGACTGTGGCTGTGTGGACCCTGCTGGCTCCTACCACCCTGTTAGTTTTATACACACACACACACACACACACACACACACACACACACACACACACACTTGTAAACATATTGTATTAATGTACTGAGCTGAAATTCCTAACTGCATAAAATTGTGTTATATAATCACCTATTTCAAATTGACTAACAAGGTCTTTGTACATTGTCTAGGTGAATGAGAGCTGGTACCTGGAAGGCTGTGAACATCAGTGTGTGTGTGTAAGTGGAAGAAGAACCATTCTGTGCTCCAACACCAGTTGTTTACCTACAGAGACCTGCCAGCTGCTGGAGGGAGAGTACATCTGTAAACCGAATGGTACGAGAAATAACTACAGCACATACAATGTTTAAACTAATAAACTAATTATGTATTTAGACAAACTTTTTAATTTTCAAACATGGCAGCAGCTCACATAACAATTAACATAACAAGACAGACGATCAACATCTATTTAACTAATTTTAAACTAGCTACAATACAAATATACATTAACCTCTCTGATTCCTCCCTTCTAACAATTTGTACCTGTAAATGAACCAACAACAAAACCCACAACAGCTCAACCATCAACACCAAAGCCCTCCACACCTCAGCCCACAACTCCAAAACCAAGTTCTCCTACAACACCAACAACACCGCCAGGTAAAAAATGGTTATATTTTCCTCTCTACAGTATACAGAGCAATACAAACATGCTCTAACCACTTCTCCTGTCCACTAATAGTGAAGTGTCCTCCTGATGCTGAGTACATAGAGTGTGGTCCAGCTTGCATTCCCAGCTGTAAAGAACCCTCCACCAACTGCACTGGCTCCTGTATCAGTGGCTGCTTCTGCAAGCCAGGTTTTGTGTTCCGGGGAAAAAGCTGTGTTCCCATTGAAAAGTGTGGATGTCTGGATGAACATAATAACTACTACGAGGTAAATACAATTCACAGTTGTTTATGGCAAATCTACATTCAGCCCTGAAGCAGCACTATTCATTCTGTACGTGTCATTTTGTTTCAGCCGGGAGAGATTGTCTTTGGCAATGGCTGCTCCAAGCTGTGTCGCTGTGCAGGCAATTATACCTTGGACTGTGTGGACAACACCTGTGACCCCACAGAAGAATGTCGGCAAGTGGGAGGGATCCATGGCTGCTATCCTAAAGGTGCCGTGTAAAACTTACTTACAATGATGTTATTGAATTATATCACCTTTGTCAGATGTTTAATGTTGGAAAATAAAAAAGCTACTTCATGAAGTCTGTTTAATGTTTTATATTCTAGGTTATTTAGATTTTCAACACTTGTTTATCTTTTCCATGTAGACACCTCGACTTGTATCGCCACATCTGATCCACACTACACCACCTTTGATAAGCGGTACTATGACTTCATGGGCAACTGCACTTACTTAATGTCAGAGCCATGCAACAGCACAGACGTGCCTCACTTCGCTGTCTATGCTGACAATGAGAATCGCTACAACATTCCCACAGTCAGTTATGTGAGTGCTGTCCATGTCCATGTTCAGGGAGTGAAGGTGTCCATCCTGAAAGGAGGAGTTGTGCAGGTGAGGAAACAGAGAGTGAATCACTGCGGAACATAAAGGAAGTGTAAATCTGGTTTCTGCAGCAATGTTGTAAGAAAGTAATTTTTTGAATACTCTTCTCCATCTGTTCTCAGGTGAATGGAACCAAAGTGAACATACCAATGAGCCCCGCTCCTGGTGTGGACATCTTCAAACGGGGGACACTCTACACAGTGTCCATGAACTTTGGTGTGACAGTTCGTTATGATGGAAACCACCATATGGACATCAAAGTTATCAAAGAGTGAGTGTTGTGTTACACTGATAATGATGAATGTCCTGTTAGTATAGTGTACAGCTGGCAGGCCCAAATAATTCTCTGACAGAAATCCATTTGTGACCAAAACTGCATTTTCAGTTCAACTTTAAAAAAAAAAAAAAAAAGAAAAGAAAAAAATATTAACCTATTTGCAGACAATCCAATAATACAATAATACCCACATCATGTGTATCAGACCAGTCATCAACCTTTTAAGATTTTCCAGCTTATTGTTTTATCTTAAGCACTAACTAATCTTCCATTTTGTATGTATTAATGAGTAAATTGAACCTTTTTTCACAATAATTTTATAGATTAGCTTTAGCATCACACACTCGTAGGAGTGGCATGAACTTTACAATATGAGAAGCACAATAGGGAACACTTATCATGTTTATCATAATAATGTGAATATAGCCTATGGCTAAATTTTGGCTTGAACAAACCTTAATTGTTCCACTCTATTAAGGCTACACTATAGCTCTAATTGTTGTAATTAAATATGATTTGCTTGTGTGTGTGTGTGTGTGTGTGTGTGTGTGTGTGTGCAGCTATCAGGACAAGCTTTGTGGCCTGTGTGGAGACTATAATGGCAACATTAAGGATGACTTCCGTACCCCCACCGGTGAACTGGTCAACAGTCCAACTGAGTTTGGCAACAGCTGGAACACAGACCCTGAGTGAGTCGTTGGTTTTGTAGTGTGTATATATACAGGGATTGAGTATTCCTTATCCTCTCCGTTGTCTGTACAGTGACAGAGGAGTAAAAAGTCCATTTCCATTTCCATTTCAGCTGCAATAAACGCCCAGTTCCCCCAACCCCCGAATGCACAGACACAGAAAAAGACCTTTATGAGAGTCCTGCTTACTGTGGAATCATATTGGACAGCAAAGGCCCGTTTGCTGTCTGTCACCCAAAAGTCAATCCTAATGTGAGTAAATTAGACCAGACTGTTTACAGCTGAGCAGAAGACTAATTTATTCTTATAAAAGTAATACTGTGCCCTTTGTTTCAATTGTGTGTTTTTTCGTGTAGAGTTTCTTCCAAAACTGTGTGTTTGACCTGTGTGCATTGGGTGGCCCTCACTCTGCATTGTGTGAAGCGATTGAAGCCTACGTAAACGAGTGTCAGGACCGCGGCGTCCTCATCGGACCCTGGAGAAACAGCACCTTCTGCCGTGAGTCTCAAAGAAATCTTAAATAAAAACACTCATTTCCACTTTAATAAACACATGTTTCTTTACCTGTTTACTAATACTACTTTCAAATGTTAGGGAAATAGAAGTGTATGCATATGCAGCATGTATCATTTTATAATTTTTAAACAAGTTGATATACTACAGTAACATTTTGTGTTTTTCTTTAGCTCTTGCATGCCCAGCCAACAGCCACTACAACTCCTGCATGACTCCTTGCCAGCCCTCCTGTAACCCTCTTTCACCCAGTCACTGCACTGGACCCTGTACTGAGGGGTGTGTGTGTGACCCTGGATATTTACTCAGTGGGGACAAGTGTGTGAAGGCAGACACATGTGGCTGCACACATAAAGGACAATATTACCAGGTGAGTGAGTCAGTATTTCTTTGCCAAGTCAGCCAATGAGTTCGTTGTACAGTTCTCTAAAATATTCTTCCTTCTGTCCCTGTATGCTAGCCTGGGGACAAGTTCTACACCAAGGACTGTGAGCTGCTGTGCAGATGTGATCCTCCATTCGTCACGTGCAGTGCTGCTGAATGTCCTCCCATGCAGCAGTGTGGTGTGCAGGGAGGAGAAATAGGATGCTACCCAGTTGGTTAGTACTTCTATACGGTATAATTTTTTATAATGTATTTTTTCAGGACAGTGATGCACTTTAGTAAAAGAGTGTGTGTAAGTGTGTGAATCCATCTATGCTCTATTCCCAACTAGACTCGCAGGACTGTGTTATTTCTGGTGACCCGCATTACAACACCTTTGATGGTCAATTCTACACCTTCATGGGTACCTGCACCTACACACTGGCCCGCACCTGCAGAAACAACACTGGTGAGTTGTTTCCATCCTTGTAATCAGAATGATAGACTACAGTGTAGGATTGTAAGATGTCTTCATAAGAATAACATATACATTTATTTATTTGAATTTTACCTCATCTGAAAATGTGTACAAGTCTTGTAATCACATCTTATATAGGTTGTCTACTCTATTTAAAATCCATAAAAAATGCTTTTGAATATTTTTTAACATTTTGGCATGTTTCAAGTTGATAGTTTTTAGCCAATATCATGTGTTTACAGGCCCCTGGTTCTCTGTGGAGGGAAAGAATGAAGAAAGAGGAATATCTGGTGTGTCATACCTCAGGAAGTTGTATGTGACTGTCAGTGGCATCACTGTGACGATGATGAAGAGCAGAAACACTCTGGTCAGTTTGAACTGTTAAATATAAAAAGTTTTACTTGTTATTATTTTTTAAGTCTTTCGTTTGATATGTGTTTGAATGTAATCCCTTGTTATTCCCATTAAGTTGTTTAGCATTACCAACATGAATGAAAATTTAAAGCTCTGTTTTTCCCCCCTTTCTATTCCGTTAGTCTATTCATATTATCCTTCCTTTGTTATATTAAATTCTGATCTGCTAGCCTGGTACATATATGCATTTTATATACATTTCCCAGACTGGACTCATAAAGTGTATTAAAACTTACATTTTGCATTGCTTATTCTGTTCCTTAAATTAGCCCTGCTTTTGTAAAGGCTGTTTCTATGTCTAATTCTATTTTGTTCTTCCACCACTGCAGGTGAACGGTCGTAAAGTATCTCTACCCCACTCTCCCTCTCCTCTAATCTCTTTAACTTCAGCTGGGCAGTATGTTATCCTCACCACTCCTTTTGGTCTGGAGGTGCGCTGGGATGGCAACCACTACGCTAAGATCACTGTGCCCAGGTATTGCATTTACCAACTTTCCCAAGAAGTTGTCTCTTAGGAGCACTGAGGGTTATAAGGCAAAAATTCTTTAAGACGATGAACGATAATCCTTATAATCTCTCTCTCTCTCTCCCTCTCTCTCTCTCTCTCTCTCTCTCTCTCTCTCAGTACTTACTATGATCAGATGTGTGGATTGTGTGGAGACTACAACGGAAACCCCAACAACGATTTTACGAAGCCAGACGGTTCCTTGGCTGGAAGCTCAGATCAGTTCGGCAACAGCTGGCAAACTGATAAAGATGAAGATGAAACGTTAGTCCATTCTATTGTTTCACTTTTCCTCTTATTGTTTATTGGCTTCTTTTTAATGGCTTCAGTGGATAGCCTATTTTCTTAATTTATTTTTAGGTGCAAGCCTGATCTCACACCTGACCCACCATGTCAACCAAGTCTTGAGGCTGAAGTGTCTAAACCAGAGAAATGTGGGAAAATCAATGACACCAGAGGACCATTCAGGTGAGCAAATCTTATATATAAGATTAGATTAGTCGGATTTTAACACAGATATCAGTAATCCAAAAAAGTTATTCATTGTTTTTTAACCCACTTACGGTGACTGTTAACATATTGTATATTCATTTCTCTCTCATCCTCTATATCTCCCCAACATACTTTTTAACAGTGATTGTATAAAGCTAGTGGACCCTCTGCCGTACTTCCAGAGCTGTGTGTTTGATATGTGCCGCTATAATGGACTGCTGCAGACTCTGTGTGACCAGCTCCAGGCTTATACTGATGCCTGTCTCAGTGCAGGAGCTCCAGTGCACCAGTGGAGGGAGCCAGACTTCTGCCGTGAGTCTCACTGGACAGCACTGTTCAGAAACACAAATACACACACCCGCATTCAGTGACATTTTGCCCAGTTTGCTGAAATGAAGGCTTTTTGTCTGGATATACAATATTTTGACTTATTTCCACTTTGATTTTTGTGAACTAACAATATAAGTATATGAAACACAAGTAAAGCAAATATGCTATAGACTTCAATGTTTTTCTTCCTCTTGTAGTAGTTAGATTTTTTTCTCTTTTTTCTCCACAGCTCTGGTTTGTCCGCCTAACAGCCACTACTCTATGTGTGTGAGTTCATGCCCAGAGACGTGTGTTGGTGTGAGCGGCCCACCTGGCTGTGGACAGAAGTGTGTTGAAGGCTGCAAGTGTGACCCTGGCTTTGTCCTGAGCCACAACAAGTGTGTTCCTCTCAAAGACTGTGGCTGTGTGGACCCTGCTGGCTCCTACCACCCTGTTAGTTTTATACACACACACACACACACACACACACACACACACACACACACTTGTAAACATATTGTATTAATGTACTGAGCTGAAATTCCTAACTGCATAAAATTGTGTTATATAATCACCTATTTCAAATTGACTAACAAGGTCTTTGTACATTGTCTAGGTGAATGAGAGCTGGTACCTGGAAGGCTGTGAACATCAGTGTGTGTGTGTAAGTGGAAGAAGAACCATTCTGTGCTCCAACACCAGTTGTTTACCTACAGAGACCTGCCAGCTGCTGGAGGGAGAGTACATCTGTAAACCGAATGGTACGAGAAATAACTACAGCACATACAATGTTTAAACTAATAAACTAATTATGTATTTAGACAAACTTTTTAATTTTCAAACATGGCAGCAGCTCACATAACAATTAACATAACAAGACAGACGATCAACATCTATTTAACTAATTTTAAACTAGCTACAATACAAATATACATTAACCTCTCTGATTCCTCCCTTCTAACAATTTGTACCTGTAAATGAACCAACAACAAAACCCACAACAGCTCAACCATCAACACCAAAGCCCTCCACACCTCAGCCCACAACTCCAAAACCAAGTTCTCCTACAACACCAACAACACCGCCAGGTAAAAAATGGTTATATTTTCCTCTCTACAGTATACAGAGCAATACAAACATGCTCTAACCACTTCTCCTGTCCACTAATAGTGAAGTGTCCTCCTGATGCTGAGTACATAGAGTGTGGTCCAGCTTGCATTCCCAGCTGTAAAGAACCCTCCACCAACTGCACTGGCTCCTGTATCAGTGGCTGCTTCTGCAAGCCAGGTTTTGTGTTCCGGGGAAAAAGCTGTGTTCCCATTGAAAAGTGTGGATGTCTGGATGAACATAATAACTACTACGAGGTAAATACAATTCACAGTTGTTTATGGCAAATCTACATTCAGCCCTGAAGCAGCACTATTCATTCTGTACGTGTCATTTTGTTTCAGCCGGGAGAGATTGTCTTTGGCAATGGCTGCTCCAAGCTGTGTCGCTGTGCAGGCAATTATACCTTGGACTGTGTGGACAACACCTGTGACCCCACAGAAGAATGTCGGCAAGTGGGAGGGATCCATGGCTGCTATCCTAAAGGTGCCGTGTAAAACTTACTTACAATGATGTTATTGAATTATATCACCTTTGTCAGATGTTTAATGTTGGAAAATAAAAAAGCTACTTCATGAAGTCTGTTTAATGTTTTATATTCTAGGTTATTTAGATTTTCAACACTTGTTTATCTTTTCCATGTAGACACCTCGACTTGTATCGCCACATCTGATCCACACTACACCACCTTTGATAAGCGGTACTATGACTTCATGGGCAACTGCACTTACTTAATGTCAGAGCCATGCAACAGCACAGACGTGCCTCACTTCGCTGTCTATGCTGACAATGAGAATCGCTACAACATTCCCACAGTCAGTTATGTGAGTGCTGTCCATGTCCATGTTCAGGGAGTGAAGGTGTCCATCCTGAAAGGAGGAGTTGTGCAGGTGAGGAAACAGAGAGTGAATCACTGCGGAACATAAAGGAAGTGTAAATCTGGTTTCTGCAGCAATGTTGTAAGAAAGTAATTTTTTGAATACTCTTCTCCATCTGTTCTCAGGTGAATGGAACCAAAGTGAACATACCAATGAGCCCCGCTCCTGGTGTGGACATCTTCAAACGGGGGACACTCTACACAGTGTCCATGAACTTTGGTGTGACAGTTCGTTATGATGGAAACCACCATATGGACATCAAAGTTATCAAAGAGTGAGTGTTGTGTTACACTGATAATGATGAATGTCCTGTTAGTATAGTGTACAGCTGGCAGGCCCAAATAATTCTCTGACAGAAATCCATTTGTGACCAAAACTGCATTTTCAGTTCAACTTTAAAAAAAAAAAAAAAAAGAAAAGAAAAAAATATTAACCTATTTGCAGACAATCCAATAATACAATAATACCCACATCATGTGTATCAGACCAGTCATCAACCTTTTAAGATTTTCCAGCTTATTGTTTTATCTTAAGCACTAACTAATCTTCCATTTTGTATGTATTAATGAGTAAATTGAACCTTTTTTCACAATAATTTTATAGATTAGCTTTAGCATCACACACTCGTAGGAGTGGCATGAACTTTACAATATGAGAAGCACAATAGGGCACACTTATCATGTTTATCATAATAATGTGAATATAGCCTATGGCTAAATTTTGGCTTGAACAAACCTTAATTGTTCCACTTTATTAAGGCTACACTATAGCTCTAATTGTTGTAATTAAATATGATTTGCTTGTGTTTGTGTGTGTGTGTGTGTGTGTGTGTGTGTGTGTGTGTCTGTGTGTGTGTGTGTGTGTGTGTGTGTGTGTATGTGTGTGTGCAGCTATCAGGACAAGCTTTGTGGCCTGTGTGGAGACTATAATGGCAACATTAAGGATGACTTCCGTACCCCCACCGGTGAACTGGTCAACAGTCCAACTGAGTTTGGCAACAGCTGGAACACAGACCCTGAGTGAGTCGTTGGTTTTGTAGTGTGTATATATACAGGGATTGAGTATTCCTTATCCTCTCCGTTGTCTGTACAGTGACAGAGGAGTAACAAGTCCATTTCCATTTCAGCTGCAATAAACGCCCAGTTCCCCCAACCCCCGAATGCACAGACACAGAAAAAGACCTTTATGAGAGTCCTGCTTACTGTGGAATCATATTGGACAGCAAAGGCCCGTTTGCTGTCTGTCACCCAAAAGTCAATCCTAATGTGAGTAAATTAGACCAGACTGTTTACAGCTGAGCAGAAGACTAATTTATTCTTATAAAAGTAATACTGTGCCCTTTGTTTCAATTGTGTGTTTTTTTGTGTAGAGTTTCTTCCAAAACTGTGTGTTTGACCTGTGTGCATTGGGTGGCCCTCACTCTGCATTGTGTGAAGCGATTGAAGCCTACGTAAACGAGTGTCAGGACCGCGGCGTCCTCATCGGACCCTGGAGAAACAGCACCTTCTGCCGTGAGTCTCAAAGAAATCTTAAATTCACACTCATTTCCACTTTAATAAACACATGTTTCTTTACCTGTTTACTAATACTACTTTCAAATGTTAGGGAAATAGAAGTGTATGCATATGCAGCATGTATCATTTTATAATTTTTAAACAAGTTGATATACTACAGTAACATTTTGTGTTTTTCTTTAGCTCTTGCATGCCCAGCCAACAGCCACTACAACTCCTGCATGACTCCTTGCCAGCCCTCCTGTAACCCTCTTTCACCCAGTCACTGCACTGGACCCTGTACTGAGGGGTGTGTGTGTGACCCTGGATATTTACTCAGTGGGGACAAGTGTGTGAAGGCAGACACATGTGGCTGCACACATAAAGGACAATATTACCAGGTGAGTGAGTCAGTATTTCTTTGCCAAGTCAGCCAATGAGTTCATTGTACAGTTCTCTAAAATATTCTTCCTTCTGTCCCTGTATGCTAGCCTGGGGACAAGTTCTACACCAAGGACTGTGAGCTGCTGTGCAGATGTGATCCTCCATTCGTCACGTGCAATGCTGCTGAATGTCCTCCCATGCAGCAGTGTGGTGTGCAGGGAGGAGAAATAGGATGCTACCCAGTTGGTTAGTACTTCTATACGGTATAATTTTTTATAATGTATTTTTTCAGGACAGTGATGCACTTTAGTAAAAGAGTGTGTGTAAGTGTGTGAATCCATCTATGCTCTATTCCCAACTAGACTCGCAGGACTGTGTTATTTCTGGTGACCCGCATTACAACACCTTTGATGGTCAATTCTACACCTTCATGGGTACCTGCACCTACACACTGGCCCGCACCTGCAGAAACAACACTGGTGAGTTGTTTCCATCCTTGTAATCTGAATGATAGACTACAGTGTAGGATTGTAAGATGTCTTCATAAGAATAACATATACATTTATTTATTTGAATTTTACCTCATTTGAAAATGTGTACAAGTCTTGTAATCACATCTTATATAGGTTGTCTACTCTATTTAAAATCCATAAAAAATGCTTTTGAATATTTTTTTAACATTTTGGCATGTTTCAAGTTGATAGTTTTTAGCCAATATCATGTGCTTACAGGCCCCTGGTTCTCTGTGGAGGGAAAGAATGAAGAAAGAGGAATATCTGGTGTGTCATACCTCAGGAAGTTGTATGTGACTGTCAGTGGCATCACTGTGACGATGATGAAGAGCAGAAACACTCTGGTCAGTTTGAACTGTTAAATATAAAAAGTTTTACTTGTTATTATTTTTTAAGTCTTTCGTTTGATATGTGTTTGAATTTAATCCCTTGTTATTCCCCTTTCTATTCCGTTAGTCTATTCATATTATCCTTCCTTTGTTATATTAATTTCTGATCTGCTAGCCTGGTACATATATGCATTTTATATACATTTCCCAGACTGGACTCATAAAGTGTATTAAAACTTACATTTTGCATCGCTTATTCTGTTCCTTAAATTAGCCCTGCTTTTGTAAAGGCTGTTTCTATGTCTAATTCTATTTTGTTCTTCCACCACTGCAGGTGAACGGTCGTAAAGTATCTCTACCCCACTCTCCCTCTCCTCTAATCTCTTTAACTTCAGCTGGGCAGTATGTTATCCTCACCACTCCTTTTGGTCTGGAGGTGCGCTGGGATGGCAACCACTACGCTAAGATCACTGTGCCCAGGTATTGCATTTACCAACTTTCCCAAGAAGTCGTCTCTTAGGAGCACTGAGGGTTATAAGGCAAAAAGTCTTTAAGACGATGAACAATAATCCTTATAATCTCTCTCTCTCTCTCTAACTCTCTCTCTCCCTCTCTCTCTCTCTCTCTCAGTACTTACCATGATCAGATGTGTGGATTGTGTGGAGACTACAACGGAAACCCCAACAACGATTTTACGAAGCCAGACGGTTCCTTGGCTGGAAGCTCAGATCAGTTCGGCAACAGCTGGCAAACTGATAAAGATGAAGATGAAACGTTAGTCCATTCTATTGTTTCACTTTTCCTCTTATTGTTTATTGGCTTCTTTTTAATGGCTTCAGTGGATAGCCTATTTTCTTAATTTATTTTTAGGTGCAAGCCTGATCTCACACCTGACCCACCATGTCAACCAAGTCTTGAGGCTGAAGTGTCTAAACCAGAGAAATGTGGGAAAATCAATGACACCAGAGGACCATTCAGGTGAGCAAATCTTATATATAAGATTAGATTAGTCGGATTTTAACACAGATATCAGTAATCCAAAAAAGTTATTCATTGTTTTTTAACCCACTTACGGTGACTGTTAACATATTGTATATTCATTTCTCTCTCATCCTCTATATCTCCCCAACATACTTTTTAACAGTGATTGTATAAAGCTAGTGGACCCTCTGCCGTACTTCCAGAGCTGTGTGTTTGATATGTGCCGCTATAATGGACTGCTGCAGACTCTGTGTGACCAGCTCCAGGCTTATACTGATGCCTGTCTCAGTGCAGGAGCTCCAGTGCACCAGTGGAGGGAGCCAGACTTCTGCCGTGAGTCTCACTGGACAGCACTGTTCAGAAACACAAATACACACACCCGCATTCAGTGACATTTTGCCCAGTTTGCTGAAATGAAGGCTTTTTGTCTGGATATACAATATTTTGACTTATTTCCACTTTGATTTTTGTGAACTAACAATATAAGTATATGAAAGACAAGTAAAGCAAATATGCTATAGACTTCAATGTTTTTCTTCCTCTTGCAGTAGTTAGATTTTTTTCTCTTTTTTCTCCACAGCTCTGGTTTGTCCGCCTAACAGCCACTACTCTATGTGTGTGAGTTCATGCCCAGAGACGTGTGTTGGTGTGAGCGGCCCACCTGGCTGTGGACAGAAGTGTGTTGAAGGCTGCAAGTGTGACCCTGGCTTTGTCCTGAGCCACAACAAGTGTGTTCCTCTCAAAGACTGTGGCTGTGTGGACCCTGCTGGCTCCTACCACCCTGTTAGTTTTATACACACACACACACACACACACACACACACACACACACACAGAGGCAGACATAAAACACATTATAAATGTACTTAAATGAATTATCTAATTGACCAGTATGTGTGTTTGTACATTGTCTAGGTGAATGAGAGCTGGTACCTGGAAGGCTGTGAACAACAGTGTGTGTGTCTAAATGGAAAAATCATCCACTGCTCCAAAACAAATTGTCTACCTACAGAGACCTGCCAGCTGCTAGATGGAGAGTACATCTGTAAACCAAAAGGTAAAAAAATCCCTGTAGCACATATTCCATATAGTTGATGAACATTTCAGACAATTTAAAGTATTCATATTTTCTCTGCATTTCTTACAGAGCCTACAGGTCCAGCAGTCTGCTCTGTGTCTGGGGACCCTCACTACACCTCCTTTGATAAGAAGGTCCATCATTTCATGGGCTCCTGCTCCTATACCCTCACCAAGCCCTGCAATGAAACATCAGGGATTCCATACTTCACTGTTGACACTCAGAACGAACATAGGAGCAATAACAAGAAAGTGTCCTATGTGAAATCAGTCATCATCAATGTGTATGGAAGTAAGATTATCCTGGACAAAGGCCGTAAAGTCCAGGTGAGAGGCATTTCACAGACTTTATATTGAATTGCATTCAAGAGTATATGGCTATTTAGTACTGCATATGTGTTTGTTCATCCAGTAGTACAACACCATTACCTTTCTCATTACAGGTAAATGGAGTTCAGGTGACAGTGCCCAACAGTCTGACAAATGATGTAAAGATCTTCCTCAGTGGAAAGTTTGTAGTGCTGGAGACAAACTTTGGCCTGCGTGTTCGCTTTGATGGCAATCACCACGCCGATGTCAGTCTTCCCTCCTCTTACAAAGGCTTGTTGTGTGGAATGTGTGGTAAGATTCAAGAGGACAGTTCAACAGATTGATTAACAATCCATTAATATATTTCTTTGAGAGATTATGGGCAATAATTCATGTAATGACTGATAAAATTACATTTTATAATGGGTGCTGAAATTCTCTAGTTGTTAATATTCACATTTGTACATCAATCTCAAAGGAAATTACAATGATAACCCAGTGGATGACAACATTATGTCAGATGGCAAGCCTACAAGCAACACCAATGAGCTTGGAGTGAGCTGGAAGGTGCCTGATGATAGACCTGAGTGAGTGATAGCGCTCCTAACTTTTGTAATCTAGTAAAAGCAAACACAGGATGTATATAATTCAAACAGCTATGGTACATGTTGGTACATGCCTAATAATTACAGAAGAATACCTTGGAATGTTGGACTCATGAAGTAATGCCTGAGGGTAAAACATGTTAGGACAAATACTCTGTATTTGGTTGTCTGTGCATGTGACTGATGGCTAAAGAATTTCTTTATTTTGTTTAGGTATTGAATTATTTCTTTTTCTTTCTTATTCTGCCTCCTAGCTGTACTCATGAAGGTGGAGATATTGAATGTAATAAAGATATTGAGAGTGAAGCTAAGAAACCAACCAGTTGTGGAATGATCACTGATCCTGATGGTGAGAACACACACACACACACACACACATACACGCACACGCACACACACATACATACCGTTGACAGTCTGTGAAATGACTCTAAGTAGGCTCATTTGCTCGGCAGAGCTTCAAAGAGCTTAATTTGATTGACAGACTCTGTGCCATCTGGTGTCTTTGCCTAAGCTCTATCCCTCTTCTGTCCTCTCAGGAATCTTCAAAGCTTGCCATAATGTTGTGCAGCCTAACCCATACTTTGAGAACTGCGTGTTTGACCAGTGTGGCACAGGTGGCTCTCCAGTGTCCCTCTGCCAGGCTATTGAGAGCTATGCTGACTTGTGTGCCCAAGCTGGGGTGCCAATTAACTGGAGAAACAACACTTTCTGTCGTAAGTGTTTGTCCATGGGCATGAGGTGTGCCTCAGTCAACAAATTTTATTTTTTAGTTATCAATGAGGTAAATGCAGGCATATTTTTCAACTTTTCTTCCTGTATATCATTAGCTGACACCTTCTTCCATGCTGCTTCTTTAAACCTTCACATACCTTTCTGCGACTCAAACTGTTTGATGGTTAATTGCAGCCCCTTAATCAGTTTGCTTGTTTCTCTATGTCCTTCAGCCCTGAAATGTCCTGTTGGCAGTCACTATGAGTACTGTGCTACTGCATGCCCCCCCAGCTGTCAGGATCCTGGCTCAGCCAGCACATGCACACAGCCATGTGTAGAAGGATGTGTTTGCAACAAAGGACTGATATTGAGCGGAGACAAATGTGTGCCCTTCAGTCAGTGTGGCTGTACCGATAAGAACAGCAACTACAGACCTGTATGTAAAAGTTAATGAGTGTGAAATGGCATTATGTGAGTCTAGAAAGTGTGACAGAAAGAGTAATTAGTCCCAGCCCCATCTATGATGCCCTTAATGACCATCTAATGCTAACGGCCTGTTGTGTTGTTTATTGTAACATTCTAATAGCTGAGCTGTACGTACAATCTTTTTTTTTTTTTTTTTTTACAAAAGATGTCAATGTCGATATGTGTGCATTATTCAGGTGGGCGAAAGCTGGTTTACTAAAGATGACTGCTCTGAACGCTGCATGTGTTATCCTTTAAACAATGTGACGTGTGAAGCATGGAACTGTAGCCCTGCACAGGAGTGTAAAGTTCACGAAGGCCAGCTGGGCTGTGTGGATACAGGTATGTACTGCTCCAATCCAGTCATAGTATTGTGAGTGTGTTCTTCTCCAAACACATAGTACAGTGGGAGTATTCACTCAAGGCACATCCTAGTACAAGGTCAACATTTTTTGTTATATCTTAAACACGATTTCTTGACACTTTTAAGTTTGCAAATCACTATTCATTGTTCAAACTGTATGAGGTAACAGTTATCCGACAACCATGATTTAAACTTGCTTCTATTACATCAGTTCAGTCTTTGATGTAAGTATTATAATTTATTGACATGTACATTAATATATCATAGGAAAACAATATGTACAAGTTAAAGATTCCTCAATTAAGAAACAAGGCAAGCTCTTATGCTAAGCCGGCAACAGTCCACTATAGAGGAAATGTCTAAACTCTCTAAATCTCTGTGTTCAAGGAGTGGGCATTTGCCACATAGCTGGTGATCCTCATTACTACACCTTTGATGGTATCATGCACACCTACATGGGCACGTGTACCTACACTTTGGTGGAAGTGTGCAACACCTCCATGGTGACTCCATTTACCATTGTGGCCAAGAATGAAGAGCGTGGCCAGCCTGAAGCCTCCTACATTCGATCTGTCACTATTTACCTTCCAGGAGCCAATGTCACACTGAGCAAGAGCAAGAAAGTACTGGTAAGGGTCATAAAACAGAGGGTGTAGATGGACAAGCCATAAAATGGATGGAGTAAAATGTTTTAAAAGGATTGGTCATATTGGAATGTATATAATGTAGTATCGCTAAGAATATAATACACCTAGGTAGAAAAAAGATTTTGATCATATAGTCTTCTGGTTTTGCTCTCTATAGCTCGATGGCCAAAGGATCCGTACCCCCATGGACATTGCTATAGCCAACGCCAGGGTGTTCACCAGTGGAGTGAACAGCGTGCTGTCCACTGAATTTGGCCTCATTGTCCAGTTTGATGGTGTTCACCATGTAGAGATCACTGTACCTGGAGACTACTTCAACAAGGTGAAACATGCTCCTGTGGCTTCTAGTTAGCCCTTTAACAAAGCTTTGGTGCATCTCCATAACAAGCATAAGATTCTAGTGAGATCTTGATATACTCACAAACTGAGTACAGTGCACACACAATATAACTAACAAATTGCACCCAATACATGGAAAGGTAAACTTTCTAAAGGCATATGCATGGAAAGAACTACAGGCAGTATTGCACCACAGACATGCTATAACACACTGTGTTATGTGTAACCCTTTCAGTCAGTTGTAGTCAAGAAGTATTGCTCTTTCCTCTGCTGCTCACATTTGTTTTCTATCCCCTACAATGTTCATAGGTGTGTGGTATGTGTGGTAACTACAATGGTAATTCGGGTGATGACAACTTGATGCCAGATGGCCAGCCTGCTAAAGATGTCATAGAGTTGGGTAACAGCTGGAAGGCAGAGGGAGACAGTGATCCAGGGTAAGTACCCGACATACTCCTGACTCCTGGCACAGTATATACAGTATATACACAACGTAATTGAAGCTCTAGTTAGCAAGTGTGTGTGTGTGTGTGTGTGTGTGTGTGTGTGTGTGTGTGTGTGTGTGTGTGTTAGATTTACTGTGTATAGATAATTAGATCTCAATTCCATTTATAATTAATATCCAGAGACACAGTGAGCAGTTGCCAATTGAATATCTAACACCCCAAGAATCAAATACAGTGAAAGAAGATGATTTGAGTGATTCGCTCAAAAAGTTATTTGTTCATTTCTTCCTGTAGTAAAAATTATCATTTTGGATCATTCAAATCATCGTCCACCTCCTAACTAGAGAAACTTCAAAACAAGGGAGAAAGCAGTTTAGGGGAAAAAAAGTAGCAACTGCTAATTTGAACCTTTGCACAAGGCATTATTTGTTGATGTCCCAGGAAGCATAATGTAAAATATTGTGAAAAGAAATGCATGCATGATACAAATTTTAACCAGCTGAATTTGCTAAATAGATGACCACACTCGATTAAAATCCATTTGTCCAAGACTACTTACTAGTACTTCACTATCTAGTTCTATTTAAGTGGGAATCCATATTGTAGATTATAGGTTACTATATACTTTGGTTACATGTGGTGTAACATATGATCTTCATTCTGGATATTAAGAACATTGGTTCAACCAATCTGTGTGGAGGAGGCATAATCTACACAAATTGTTCATTGTTAAACTACTAAATGTTTGACATATTGAACAGAACATAAAATCAGATAATTAGCTGAGTGTCTCTCATTATCTTATTTATTTCATTGATTTATTATGTCGTTTATTTATCTCTCTGTCAATCTCTATCTCTGCAGATGCCAGCCAGACAGACGTCCAGATGTCCACCCGAACTGCACAGCCAAGGAAGAGGAGGCCATCAGGGATCAGTGTGAGAGCATCATCTTGTCAAACCAGTTCAAGCCCTGCCACTCACTCATCCCTCCAGAACCTTTCCTGGGGAACTGCATCTATGACATGTGCGAGTATAATGGCATGCAGTCCACACTGTGTAACAACGTGGAAGCCTATGCCCAGGCCTGCCAGAGTGCTGGTGTCACCATCAGCTGGAGAAACATTACCTTCTGCCGTGAGTGATCCTCAAGCTACTCAACTAAAGAGTGATTAGCCATGGGCAGATTTTATACTGCAATCACTAACAATGATCTCTTCGTATTTAAAAATGTAACATCATGCTGTTATTGCTTTATAGTGTCAGCTAATGAAGTTACAGATTTTAACTAAAGACAGCTCAAATGTAAAATGCCTCAGATGTATAACAGCAGATTCCCTGTTCTGACCTTCCATACAGCTCTTCCGTGCCCCCCAAACAGCCACTACTCAGACTGCACACCTCCATGCCCTCCCACCTGTGCAGACCTTTTCCCTATTTTCTGCCCCATGCCACCAAATAGCTGTGTGGAGGGCTGCCAGTGTAACGCAGGCTTTGTGCTGAGTGACGGAAAGTGTGTATCGCTTTCCAACTGTGGATGTGTGGACGAAAAAGGAGAATATCATGACGTAAGTTGCAATCAACTTTGATCCATGTAAAAGCTAGAATTCTAGGTTTTGCTTTAAACTAATGAAGTATACTGAAACAAGTATTTACCTGCCATTTATGCAAGCTCATCATTAGGTTTCATTGGGAAGCTCTAAACTTTTGTAACACACACAATGTTCTGCATTTGTGATACAGAGAAAACTATGGCAGTCAGTAATCCTGCTGTGTGTTACAGGTTGGGGATTCTTGGGTGACAGAACACTGTGCCCAGAAGTGCACATGCAGTCAGGGAGGGTTACTGAGCTGCAAGGCCTTTCAGTGCACCTCTAGCTCCATTTGTGCCCTGAACAATGGTGGCGAGCGCTACTGCAAACCTGAGCGTAAGTCCTAGGAACTAATAACCCTAAAAACACAGGCCTCCACAGGCCTTTTCTCTTTTGGTGTACTTATATGATATAATCCTTTACATACATTATAATTCTGTTTTCCACAAAATAAATCTTCCATCATAAGAGTGCTGTTCAAGCAAAATATATAAAATGCCATACACACCTCTGAGATTTATAATCTTTTATTTATGTATGTATATTCTTATATATATATATATATATATATATATATATATATATATATATATATATATATATATATAATTTATTTATTTTTTTACATTTTTAGGTTTTGACAAGTGCATCATTTCTGGAGATCCGCACTACCGCACCTTTGATAATTTAAATCATCACTACCAGGGCCCGTATACGTACGTGCTAACCAAGGACCATGAGCTACCCAGCTTCCTCACACCCCTTACCGTGAGGGGTAAGAATGCCCGCAGAGGTGGCAGCAGCCGTGTCTCCTACTTGCACGAGGTTTATGTGCACGTGTACGATGTCAACGTACGCATGCTCCAGAAGAAGGTGCTGCTGGTAAGAAAATGCTGGATTTGTGTTAAATGAAGCATACATGCATACACATATAATCTCAGGCACTACTGTAATGTAATTTAAAACTTTTAAAAAATGTAGTTTATAATTGTTGGGGATGGAAAAAATTTATTCTAGTTTGTTCATATCTGTGTGGTGGGGATCTCTCCCACAGGTTAATGGTGAGCGTGTGTCCCCTCCATTGAGTCCTAACCAGGGTATCAAGATCACATTGAACTCCCGCTACCTACAGCTCACAACTGATTTTGGCCTTAGCGTGCGCTTTGACGGCAACATGCAAGGAGGTGAGAATAAAGATAAACACCATGTGCATATTTATATGTTGGCCTAGTCACATGCATGCACACTGTATATGACACAGAACAAACACACACCTCAGCAGTAACAGCACAAACCCCTTTCCCCCTGAACAGAGGTGATTTTGCCAAGCACATACAAGACATATGTGCGTGGTCTTTGTGGAAACTATGACGGTCGCACTAATAATGAGTATATGAAGCCTGACGGCAGCCTGACCCGCAACCTCAATGAGTTTGGAGATAGCTGGGGAGTGAGTGACAAGCAAGGAGAGGTCCACACCTCAAACCTGCCCAGTCTCACCCATATGCACAAGTGAGTACAGCACTTTCAAACTGGGCCTTAGTCACACCATTATCATCTGTTCAGTTCGTACCTCACTTTTTTCTTTACGCTAACTGTAATCATAATTAGACAAAGGTACACATTACACTATATGGTATATTACACTACACACTAGAGTATATATAGCTTTGATTTTGATTAAAGATTATCACTGGGGTGTCATTTTTTCTTTCTACATACTCTTTCTTTGTATCCCATACCCAGCCACAAAAGCTCTGGTTTTTATTTAGTCTCTCTCTCTCTCTCTGTCTCTCTCTCTGTCTATCTATCTGTGTGTGTCTCAGGAGAGAGGTGGAAGGAGATTTGGACTCAGGCTTTGAGACACTCGGATGCACTGAAGCTGAGCTGGAGGAGCTGTACGGGAAGAATCTGTGTGGAGCATTGAGTGACCCTGCAGGGCCCTTTGCTCCCTGCCAACCCATCATTGTGCCTGATCAGTTCCTGCAGTAAGTACGGTGACCTGTATTATAATAATGAGCTCTACCTGCAGAATACAGATCTTAAGAGTGATTGTGTGTGTGTGTCTTGTGTACTCCAGGTGACTGACAGGCACCTTCACTGCAATGAGTGTATTGTGTGCAGATAATTACCTTATTGTTAACAAATCCTGGTAAAGAAAGTGTATATTGCTCTGACCAAGATTGTGTGTGTGTGTTGCAGGGACTGTGTGTTTGACTTGTGTGCAGAGCAGAGAAATTCCACACTGCGCTGTGAAACCTATGCTGTTTATGCCCTGGCTTGCCAGGAACAGGGAATTACATTAGGTCCTTGGAGAACACAGCTAGATTGTGGTATATCATACACTCTCAGAGGAAAACACACTCTCACACACACACAGTCTATTAAATGTTTGGGGACATAAGCTTTTTCTTTGTTAATTCGCAGTAACTTGTCATCAGACTAAACAGATCATGTGTAATACTTTGTGTTTGTGACAATAACAATAACAATTATACTATGTGTACTATATGTGCGAATGATTTTAATACTCATTAAACAGTAGACTGAAGATGAATCTAAATGACATGGAGGTTTATACATCACTGTTGTTCCCAGGTGTCTCAGTGTGGAAAAGCTTTGATTTATTATTATATATTTGCAGTTCATACAATAAAGCATGAGCAGATATAAAATTGCTAACTTTAATATGTAATATAATTTACATTAAATGTTCACTTTTTAAAAAAAAATCTATATTGTTTTTCTAACAGTAGAGGGTGCAAAAGCATCAGCTGCATTCTCTATAAAATCACTAATGTTGCTTATAATAACTGACTTCTTTTTTTTATGCCCCACACATACCATCTGAATTTTACTGACAAACACACACACACACAAATATAACATGAACATGCAAGCCAATAGCTTTAATATTCCTCCTGACTAGATTGTCTAACTGTGTGCATTATGTGTGTGTTGTAGGTCTGACATGTGGTGCCAACAGTACCTACACAACCTGCATGACTGCATGTCCAGCATCATGTGCAGACTTAGCAGCACCCTCGGAGTGCGAGCAAACTTCATGCTTAGAGGGATGTCAGTGTAATCCTGGATTTACCATGAGTAAGGACAAGTGTGTTCCTTACAATGAGTGTGGATGCACCTACTTGGGCCGCTACTACACTGTGAGTCCCCAGTTATGTGTATCTGCTGTAAGTATGTAAGGTCATATGAATACAGAACTATGTGCATCCCAATTTTCTCTTTGCATGCACACAGCTGAATGATACATTTGTGACTGAGGACTGTGCTCAGAGCTGTGAATGTACACCCACTGGTGCTGTTTGTCAGCCCAAAGGCTGCACAGAAAAACAAGTCTGTACCATCTCGGGCAGCGTACGTAATTGCTACAACTGTGAGTGCCTCCACTTAAAACACTAACAATATGCACCTTCAAGTGTGTCAGAAAAAATCTGCTTATATAAATTATACATTGAAAATGTGTTCAGATAAAATGCTGCTTGTTTTCTAACCACTATATTTTCACAGTATAAGGTAGATTCAAGGTTTTGTCACATACACAGTTATATACAGTATATAACTTGCAGTGAAATGAAAAGCTCTTTAGACTGTGCATTTAAATAACTAAACTAAATGTGTTTAAATAACAGTATACTTTGTTAATTAAATATAAGTCCTCTCTAAATTCCTCTGTGTGTCTTTCTTAGTGAACCCATGCACAAGCTCACCATGCTTGAACGGTGGCACTTGTGTCAATGGCGTGGACTTCAGCTACACCTGCGTATGTCCTGAAGGCTATAATGGGAGCAATTGTGAGGATAAAACAGTCCTAGGTAACTACAAAAGAACAAAATAATCAAAAATATATCTGAAATTATTAAGCAGAATTTGCTTTGGTGATCCTTTACTTTTGATTTGCAGTGAAATGAAAAGCTCTTTAGACTGTGCATTTAAATAACTAAACTAAATGTGTATAAATAACAGTATACTTTGTTAAGCAAATATTAATCCCCTCTAAATTCCTCTGTGTGTCTTTCTTAGTGAACCCATGCACAAGCTCACCATGCTTGAACGGCGGCACTTGTGTCGATGGCGTGGACTTCACCTACACCTGCGTATGTCCTGAAGGCTATAAGGGGAGCAATTGTGAGGATAAAACAGTCCTAGGTAACTACAAAAGAACAAAATAATCAAAAATATATCTGAAATTATTAAGCAGAATTTGCTTCGGTGATCCTTTACTCATAAAATAGCTGTAATGTACTTCAAGGACTGACGGTCATACTGCCCTTACTATTCCAACAGATCAGACAAGCATTATTCTGATTGGAGTCTTGGTACCACTTGCCCTCATCATCATCATCACAACAATTGTGTGCGTCTGCAAGAAACTACACAGGTAAGTCCAGGAAACAAAAAAGAATTCCGTTTTCACGGTTAAATATTATTATAATATCCCCATAACAGTCCAAATTAAAAAGGTTGTTCATAATCTATGCATAATTCATTCAAAATATCAATTGTAATGAGGACAGTGACAGATGGTGACTGCTCTTTTCAGTACTCTGTACTGTAGCATTTGGATTTGAACTGAAATAATAACTATCAGGTTAAAGAATTTCAAATTTGTTCCATTTGAATAATGTATGTTGTAAAGAGTAGAATAGTGAATGTGAAATGGTGTTCTCTTCTCAAACACAGAAAAAACTATTATGATACCAGTAGCAATAACAGTCTACCACTGGGAAATAAAGGTATGTGTGGTGTTTTCCAGTAGAAGTCGTTTTTGATAATACTGATAAACTGTATAATCGGATTAATGGACTTAACATTTGCCAACAGATCTTCCCTATGAAAATCTGGATAACAGCAGGAAGAGTGTGGACAGTACAGTGTTAAAGTCTTCCAATTTCTGAATCAGCCATACTTTCCAATTTAGATATGATTTCATTTTGTATTTATTGAAATGTGAGTGTTTCAGGAATTAACACGTGAATAAGAACTACTCAATTACATTTGCCAATTGTGAAATTGTTTTGTAATCATCTTTCATAACTTATTTGTAAACCTTATTGTAATTGTTGGTACAAGGTGCAATAATCTACTGACTTAAATGAAGCAATACGCTGTTTTTTTTTTTGAATGCTGTATGTTGTTGTTTTAAAAATATAAATAAATAAATAAATAATGAAAATAAATAAAAAAAATTTAAAACATTACAAATGCCCACATCCATTTATTCTGTTCTTTCAAGTGCATTACCCAGTAGGTAATCATACTTGGTAACAAACTTTAAACACATTTTGTGATTGAAACACTTTAGATAATAAGAGTAAACCTTCAGAGATCAGCAATCAAATCACTTGACAATCCAAGAAAGATAAAACAAATTCCAATAAAGTGCTTAGATGAAAAAAAAAACTTCAATAACCCATATGAGAAATGTACCAATTGGATTCCTATGATGTAATACAAAAAAAACAGCAAAGCAAAAAACAAACAAAATAATAAAACATGAAAATTCATTCATGGAGTAGTACCAACTTCAAGTCTGCTGATCCAAAGTTTGAAATAGTTGGACATAAAAATCTATTGGTTTGTTGAACATTGAAATAATGAGAGGGAATTCTTCCTATCGAAGCCATGCCATTATAATCACATTCTTGTGCCTCATACAGTAACGTAGGTCAGTCAGGCTGATCACATTTGTAGATATTGGACTACAGAGAACTGCAAAAGAGAAAGCTTTTAAGCAGGTAGCTTCACTACCTAGCTAAAATTTGACTATGGAATACAAACTCTCATTTCCAGACAAGCACTAAATGTTAATGCGCACCAGTTCACTATTCAAAGGGTCAAATCTGATCATGGAATGATTGTAAGGTGAAATCAGGAGAATGCCTTCTGTTCAATTATCAATACAACTGAGAGGCATATCAGCATCTGCCTCCCAAAGACTGACACAAAATCAATACACAAAAAAAAATCAATGACATGATTATGGTAGCTACCATTGGAGCACAGAACTGCAACATGGGACTCGCTGAATATAAATGTAAAGTATAGAAATAAATCAAAATGATGTCAGACAACACGACGCCTTCCAGGAGGAACATAAAGTGGCTCATCATCTCACCCGTGGCCATCAGAATTGTTTTGTGTGTGGGAGAATGAGGGAAAGTGCTTGTGCAAAAGGCAAAGCACTACGAGAAAAGGAGAGAAAAACCTCAAGCTGGATGTTGCCGAGATCAGGAAAGACCATTCCATATTCCATTAAATGATAATCATGTATTAGAGAAGAAAGCGGTTATATGTGTGAATGTTGCTAATATCAAAGACTACGCTACACTAGAGCACTATAGTTTGAATCCCAAGATTGCATAACATTTTAATTTGGCCTTTCAGAACAGTTTTTTAACTATCGTGATCACAGTCAGCTGAAGAGACAGTCAAAAACTCATGCTGCAGTAGTTTGCATTTCAGTTTCCCAAAAACAACACTTAAGATTGAAATGTACTGTGATACATAATAGCAGCTTATATCAGTATCAATAAACAAAAAAAGAAACCCCAATCAATTTTAAGGCTCATGAAAGTAAATAAAATAAATTAAAAAATTAAAACATTAAAATAAAGAAATACAAAGGATTGCGCTGGAGCAAAAGGAATGGATGTAGATATTAAGACTGGCAAGACCATGAAAAATAAATAAATACATTTACATTCAGAAATAATTTTAAGAATAAAAAAATAAAGGGTATCCACTGGTGGAGGTCAGTGGAACAGCATACTGTAATACAGAGCAGTCAGAAAAGACTGACTCACAAATGTTATAAACAAACATTCAAGCAGGTTGACTTGCAGTCAATTCGAGTTTCATGACCCTGTATGTTTCCTCAGACACTCTTCTTCTTCTTCACACAGTGCACTGAATCAATATGAGTGACAAATTTTATAACAAGGCTTTTAAGTGACTGAACTACTTGTGGATTCCAACATTTCTATATGTTCTCATTTTGCCTGCTTTTCAGAATGAAGTCAATAGACAGAAGCCTATTTTGAGCCTGATCTGAAAGGAGAGCATAATGCACAGCATGTAAACAATGAATGTTTAGAAACAAATAAAAATCTACCCCTTAGTTGAACACTACTAGAACTAAAGGGCCCTGTGTCTGCTACATTACAGTGAACCTTAAACATTCCACATGACACTTTTCCAGAACAAATCAGGTCTAGTTGGACAATTAACAACTCACTACAACTAAGATTTCAAAATTATTTTCCAGTGTGACGCTTCCTATTCTTCCCAGTGATGCATTTGTGTGTGTGTGCGTGCGTGGGTTTGTACATTTAGCTGTGTGACTCCAGCACTAGCACTTTGCACTCGCGCTTGGCGATCTTGTCTAGCGATAAAATGCTCCGCTCTGGGGGGAGGTAGAGTGGCCGACCGACAGGAGAGCCGACAGGAGGAGTGATTGCACGCCGTTCCATAACACTGCCTGTCCTGCAATGAGAAGGAAGTTCAAGTTTGCAGTTTCAGTGCATGAAGAGACAGTGTGGGTACTTTCACATCTATATAGCTTTTGATCCAATTAAATCCCCCATGGTGTTGTTTATTTCAGCAGGTGAGAACAGAGAAATTGCACTCAGTCGTAGAAAAAATAATCGCACAGGGACCTAAAGGATCTAAGCATGGTAATCTCAGTCTGCATGCATGTGAACTGTAGCAAGCTTCGATTTCAGTGTGAAAGTGGTTCGACTCTGCAGGAAGCAAAGCTAGCCTGCGGTGTATTTTTGGGCAACTTTTTTTTGTAGATGCGAGCTGTGAAACTGAGACATAAGGTGCAAACCAAATCAAACAAGAAAGCTGAAGTGCTGCAGAAATGCGATGTGTTCTAGATATTTGCACCAACAAATAAAAAGAGAACGTAAAAGCTGGATGTGATGCACAAAATGTTTTAAACTAGCTATTTCTATAATTAACTAGCCATTTATTTACCACTGGCTCCATGTTTTCTGGGTTCACATGATGAAGTACTAATTTTACTCAGATTATGACTCAAATTGATAATAGAATAGAATACAAAAAGCCCGCTTACATTAATCCTGTGCACACAAGATCTGTCACCTTGTCGATGTGTGTGTCCATACCTGGTGAGGTGGGATTTGGAGGGCTGCTGATGGGAGAAGGACTGTGAGCGGCCCAGGCTCAGGCTGGCCTGGTGTCGGTCCAGAATGTCTCGTACAGCAGGACTGGACGGACTGTTTTTACGCGAGAGAGGACGAGCTTCAGGGGGAGGGTTCGACACGGATGCTGTAAACTGCAGCTTTAGTTTCATGTGCTGACTCAGCTAAAGGAGGGGAAATTGGTTGGATAATGTAAGGGAATGATGATTTGCATTCTCTCTAACAAGCTGGTAAAAGATTGAATCTTGTTCTGGAAAGTACATCAAATGTGCATTTTATCCACTGATACAAATACAAAGCTAATTACTCTGTCTTCAGTTCAGTCTTCCTCGAGATGGAATTAACGGACCTTGACCAATGAGCTATTTTCACAGCTGAAACACACATTATATATTTATCCTTCTTTTTTTTTTTCTTCTTTTTTTTTACCAGGATATTCCCATTGAGATATAAAATCTCTTCTTCCAGGGAGTCCTGGCCAAAATGGCAGCACAAATAGTTTCACATAAAAATGAATGAATGAATAGATAAATAAAACACAATTTAACAAGTACATAAAATGCAACACATAAAATAAATGACGCATAGATAAAATGATATCCAACATTACCTCAAAGAGGCCGGCTTTGAGGATCTGGAAGGCCACAGACACAGAGAGAGTGCTGCCTTTGCGACAGTAACCAAGGTTACTTAGAGGAGAATGACACACTACTGCATTTACTGCCGGATCCTCCTTCTGCCCACGGCCTAGAGGGAACAAAGCGAAGGATGAGACTATTAACAGTAAAATAAGAGGAAAAAAAATGAGGACTGATCTCCTGAGCCTAACCATTTTCACAGTCATGATGTCTAGTTTCAATCTTAACCCAGATTTCAGTTCTGCCACATTTCCTTCTTCCATCTGCATGATGTATACTACATATGGCTTATTAGGACAGGAATAAAACCCTGGTACAATAATCATGACATCCATTCATCTGGCATGCTAACACACACAAACACACTGCTACAGTCACACGCAATGCTGTCTGAACAGAATCACTGACACTGACTGACATTTGTACTACTTTTGACTTTTAAAATTATATACAAAGCTGTCTGCTGTATCTTTGACACAGTGGAAAAACAAGCTGTTAATGATCCAAATATAGAGACACTTAGATAAAGTCTAGACATATGTTAAAGATTTTCTTGGTAACATTTTCTTTTCATGTCATACTCTAGCACGGTTTCTCACCTTTAACCACAGCCATACTTCCTTTTCTCACTTCTCACCATTTTGTACATCAGCCTTCTGCTTCAGTCTGTTCTTTTTGATTCTCTTCACATGTCCTCACTTTGTATATCTCTCTATTATCTCTTCATTTATTACTCTTGTAAATGTAACCTTCTCTCCAAGCATCCAAGATCGATCTCTCTCTCGCTTTCACACACAGTGGTGCTTGAACCTTTGTGAACCGTTTAGAGTTTTCGAGATTTCTGCATAAATATGACCTAAAACATAATAAGATTTTCACACAAGTCCTAAAAGGAGATAAAGAAGACCCAACTAAACAAATCAGACAAAAAATATTGTTTGGTCATTTGTTTATTGCAGAAAATGATCGAATATTCCATATCTGTGAGTTGCAAAAGTATGTGAACCGTGGCTTTCAGTATCTTGTGTGACCCACTTGTGCAGCAATAACTGCACACTAAACATTTCCAGTAACTATTGATCAGTCCTGCACATGGGCCTAGATGAATTTTAGAAATTTACATTCCTCAGTAGAGAACAGCTTCAACTCTGGGATGTTGGTAGTTTCCTCACATAAACTGCTTGCTTCAGGTCATTCCACAACATTTCTATTGGATTAATGTCAGGACTTTGACTTGGCCATTCCAAAACATTAACTTTATTCTTCTTTAACCATTCTTTGGCAGAAGACGGGGTGTGTTTGGGGTCGTTGTGTTGCTGCATGACCCCCTTTCACTTGAGATTCAGTTCACAGACAGATGTTCTGACATTTTCTTTTAGAAATCTCTGGTATAATTCAGAATTCATTGTTCCATCAATGATGGCAAGTCGTCCTGGCCCAGATGTAGCAAAGCAGGCACAAACTATGATACTACCACCACCATGTTTCACATATAGGAAAAGGTTCTTATGCTGGAATACAGTGTTTTCCTGGTCAGAGATGCAGTGGCTCTGGGGTCTATCCCGGGATAACAGTGGGCAGACACCCTAGGTGGGATGCCAGTCCACAGCAAGGCACCATGCACACACACATTCACACACTCATTTAGGTAATTTAGAGTCGCCAATACGCCTACTGGCGTTTTCGCAAGACTGGAAGGAAACTCATACAAACCAAAGCTATGAGTCAGCAATGCCACCCGCTAGGGTTACATTTCATGGTTTCATGTTAAGCTACTAATGACAAGTTTCAAACTTAGTAAGATAAACCAAATGACTTAAGATGACTTTTAAAATGGGAAGTTCTATACATCAACCTTTTTGTAAATAAAGGTTTAACGTTTTGAAGGAAGGATACATTCTCAACCCAACAGATGAGAAATAGTATGCTCCATAATTTCTTCATTAATCCAGAATTCTATCAGCTCTTTTTTCATCATCCCTGTATGACCTTCCTACTCACCCTCTGGTGTCCAGACGAGCCGTACAGCCAGGAAGTCCTGCAGGTTGTTGAGGAGTGTGTAGCGCACTCTGAAGTGCTCATGAGCCCTTACGGCACTGGGACAGCTCGCGGTCATGATGAAATGAGGCCGGTCCAGTCTGATGCTAGGCACACTGTAGTGTGTGTAGATGCAGCTGGTGAATGGCAGCTTGGGAGTGGACCACTGGAGGACTGCTATCAGTGGCACCTCAAGACCCTGGGTCACAAACATTTACTCAGCTGGGCTTCTTACTATTTAAGGCATCATATAGGAAGTGCACAAACTGTTCTAGTAGTTAATCTTAATAATAATCAGTTTAGGGAATTAATATTGAATAATAAAAAGATCCATAATAATAATAAAAGCTCCATCATCATTATTCTCTGCACACACCTCATTAGAATCATCTTGGGCCTGGTCACTGAGCTGCAGCTGAAACAGGAAGTTTTGCTGCTCCAGAGCACTGAGCATGCTGGGAAGGTGACTAGACTCACTGTCCATCCTGTAGAAGGACGCCATGGCAACCTCGCCTGACTGATGGCTGCAGCAGGATGGAGATAGTGAAAATACAGTATTCACACCAATCAGGGATACAGTTTACACACTTAAATACTTCTAAAAAGTGGGAATTAATATAAAATTAATCGTTTCATTCCTTATTTAGGATATTTTATTTCCATTTAAGCGGTTTATGTTTTCTAAATAACACTAGCAGTTTAGGATGAGTTTAGGTTTATCCTCATACTTTTCCTATATAAGTGCAGTAGCACTTGTATAGGAAAGAGGGGCATATTATTTACACATGCAATTCCTACTTAAAAATAAATATCATTTAGTACACAAAGGTTAATAAGATCATACCACACATTGTCGACCAGCAGCACGGAGCCATCAGGCATCATGGGTAAATAAGAGGCATTGAAGTTGGGCAGGATTCGGACATCGTGTACACACACCTCCTCCTGAGAGCTTCCGTTTAACACTGACATGCATACACAGGACATAGCACACACAGGGAAGGAAGTCACAGAAATGAAGTAGTGGAGCACAGCTACCTCTGCTTAGCTCCAGCTGTGTAAAAGCTGGCTTACTCCTTATTCTATGATAAAACCACAATATAAATATACGAGTAACTTTACACTGAGCAACCTGACTCCAACTGCATGAAAATATTTTATAAAGGTTATTGGGAATGGGACTCAGGTGGACTATTTCAATAATAATATGAAGATGGTTCTGTTCTCATTTCTATCAGCTATTCTCAGAGGCCCTGTTAACAGTATCTACTCAGAGAGTCAAAGTACACTCTGCTTGCTTTTAGACAGGCTTTCATTTTATGAAGAGAGAGTCCACCATGATATTTTGCTTACCGTGAAAGCCATTTTATTTTTACAAAATGACCACTATACATCTTGCTTTAATGCTTAGAAATTCACAAAGTAATTATGTCTCTAAATAAAATAATAGTGTGTGATTCTATGTCAAATCAACCAGGGTGTGGAAACACAAGGTTTTGCTGATTTATAGGCATGGTAGATCTCTTAGTACGTGAACAGAAAACCCAAATTGTTTGAGTCAACTCTCACTCGTTACAAAATGACAGCCATTTTAAAATTTGGCCCAGCTGCGCTTCATGACAAAAACAGTTCCCCATTCACAAAGTATACATGCTATGAAGATGAAGCTAGGTATATGCGTGTATTTATTTCATGTACAATCTGAATTGACTCAAATGCAATCAAAAAGGGCACATCTGTAATGAAAAAACACTTTTTGGGAGTACCCATGTTTGATGCCTCAAACCTTACATGTTAGCCTGTATCAAGCTACAAATTTAATGAGACCTTTAGCTTCACTTCACTTTAAAAATAAGTGACAACTGGGTGTGTGTTGTGCCCAATTACAAAGAAATAGAAAAAAAAATTCAACAATCTAATACTTTTGCACATTTAGTGTACACATCAAAATATGTACAGGAATGTACATACAGTAGGAAGGTAGTAAATTTGCAATTGATGCAGCATATCTAGCTAAACAAGTATATTTTAAGAACTAAAAGAATCACCTAAATCAGCATCGCAATTGATGTCATTTTTAAAGTGAGGCCTATAATGTTTTTTTTTTCATTAATAACAGACCATAATATGGTAATAAGCTATCCAAAATACCTTTAAGCACAGTCAAATGTTTCCCAGACACAGTCATCTGCTGACACTTCACTGTGGGCGGAGGAAGGACGTTCAGAGTGGTGCTGACTGAAAGTGGAAAATAAGGAGAAAAACTGATTAACTTCTACATTACAGACACAAATAAATACATTTTTAACCTTATTCTGCAAAAGGCCCATCATTCTTTGAGATAAATGAGAACCGTTTAAAATGCATTAGGCTATAAGCCAATAGTATTGGCTTACAAATCACTCAGTTGAAAACAGGAGAATGATTGATAGAACAAAACACATTAACGTACTGGAAGGATGAAACATTTAAAATAACTAAAATTGGAGATGTCTTGTGCAGCTTAATTCCCGAATTC
Organism: Ictalurus punctatus; assembly: GCF_001660625.3. Classification (NCBI taxonomy): domain Eukaryota; kingdom Metazoa; phylum Chordata; class Actinopteri; order Siluriformes; family Ictaluridae; genus Ictalurus; species Ictalurus punctatus. The sequence continues at coordinate 16,744,836 of NC_030422.2, read as the reverse complement.
TGACCAGAAATCTAAAAAAAAAAACTCAACTCAACTCTGAATTCCTACTCAGCAAGTGGCATCAAATCAACATGGTTGCGCACATCATCAGTAGTAAACAAACTGGCACTTCTTACCTTTAAATGAGTTAGGCTGTATATTAGGGCTGCAACTAACGATTATTTTCGGCTTAATCGATTAATCGGAGGGGGACATTCTGTACCTTTGTTCGTATATTTACAATAAAATCCACAAACTGAGTGTTTCAAATATAAACTTAAGACTAAAACATTACGCAACTGTTTGTTCACTTATAAAAGACTGAAAAGAACCCAATACACACAGACACACCGAATATATACAGACACACAGAATATATCTTATTCATTTAGGACTGTAGTTTAATTCTGTGCTTTTTGTGCATTCATAAATAATGCATAAATACTTATATAATATACACTAATATTATATATATATATATATATATATATATATATATATATATATATATATATATATATATATATATATTTATGCATTACTTTTTATGGATGCACAAAAAGCACGGAATTAAACTGCAGTCCCAAATTAATCATAAAAATCCCCTTTCACGGCACCTTATGGTTTCTCTTACTCACTGCCTTTAGGCATATTGTTTTACTTTTGATCATAGTGTTTTAATTAGACATTACAGATCTTACGCGCACTACACTGTGTATCAGAGCGTGTGAGGAGCAAAGTGGCCTTGTTACGAATAGATCACTTCCGTTATAATAAACAACAGAAGTTACACTGTAAACGTGCAATTACAACATATTAACTGGACAATAAACTGGAATTAAACTAAACCTTTTAAGCAGCTTGCACTAGTTTCCCCTGCCCCTTGCACACAGTGGAGCATTTTGGATATAAACATAACTTTGTTCTCATGTAGCACTGATTGATCTCCGCAGTGTTTAATATAAAATGCCCCCCTGCCTTAGAGGACTTTCTTCCTCAGTCACTTGGCGATTTCTCCTCCGTCTGATGACGACTGAGGTCATGTTGGGAATAAAAGGTAACGTTCACAAACAGTAAACTGAAGAAAGGCAGTGTCGGTGACTCTGGGTGTCTGCTAATGCTAGCGTGTGTATGACGTCATGCGTAATCGACTAGGAAGAGGCTTATACTTCCGGTTAGCAAAAACCTGCTAGTGATATATTTGAGATGATATTACCTTTCTAAAATTCTAAAAACTAGACTTTAGAGCACACAGTACATAGTGTAAGTGTATAGTACACCATTTGGGACACAGCTTTAGTATTTACTCACCGAATTGTGTTTTCAGAACAGAAGTAATGTAATGAGTAAATATATCCCGTGCTGATCTAGAACATTAACTATACAGTTCACTATTTGGAGGAAAAATATACATTACAGTTAGCTGGCTAGCTTGTTGGTAAAGGGGAACATGGTTTTCCCCCACTTTGTAGCTTGAACGCAAAGGGGACAAAAACTGAACACATATCAATAGAAAGTGAGCACTTACCTTGGGCTTTGAAGGTATTGAGGTCCTGGCGGAAGGTTTGGCACGGGCTCTTCTGCTGAAGAATGCTGAGGTAGCCATGTTCCTGGATCTCAGCCTTCTCCTCCTCCTCCTGCTTCCATACAGTTACTATGATCTGGACAAGGCACAAGCAAAATAAATCTAATTCCTGACCCAAAAGTGACATTTATATTTTTTCAGTCAGTCTTTATTTAAAAGGTGCATGTACACCATAATCAACGATAAAGCATTATTTTTTATTAGGTATTATTTTGCTTAAAATGCAAGACTAATACAGCTTTAATATTAACTAATAAGCATAATATTTTCATGATTCTTCTCAACGCAAATAATATACACAGTATATTAATATGCAGTCTGCAAAAACTGGCCAGACGTCATTGTGGCTGAATTCTGACAAACAGACAACAGGTTTTGACTGAAATTGACTTTTTCCTGCCAATAATACTGTTTGACATCTCTACTTCAGGAAACCATAAATATATTTCAACAGAACAACATGGAAATATTTTTAGATTTCCAGGCCGCCACACACAAAGACCACAACACTTACAAATTTTGGTAATCTTGCAAATGACACAAATTGACAGATGCAAATGCAGTCCAATATTAATGTAATGCAAGACAATACCTAAAATACTCTACTAAGAAAAATACCATCACTGTAAAAAAAACATTTTAATCTTTACTATGTTATAGACTACAAAGTACAGCCTGCCTGTGAGCTGCGTTTGGGCACATCTAACTAACATTTCTGAGCACATAGTAGAAAGAGATTTACAAAAAAAAAAAAAAAACAACAACACACACACACACACACACACACAACAATAACAACAACAAAAAAAACAAAAACAAAAAAACAAAAACAAAAAAACAAAGACACAGCTGCAAATCCATGCAATTACCCCCAGGGTAATAATATGCTGCTCATACCTTCACTTTGAGTGTGTTAACCGGGAGTTTATCCAGGGACACAGTCAGGGGGAAGATGACTTCATCATTCAGAACCACTGGCTCATCCACAGGCGACTGAACAAGATCACAAGTTGGAGAAAACACATAATACAAAGGCCATTAAGAACGTTGAAACCACCCACTACAACTTCTTACTTGTCCTTGAGGAGCATTTAGGAAAGATTTGCACAAATGGGTGTAACTACAAAGATGGCTGTGCAAACATTAGTCCAAGGCCCAGTCTTCATTCGGGGATTCGTTTTCTCACAGTGTGTTTACATACATATATTATAAAACATACATGTACTGGTTTTATTGTGTAAGATGTATGGTAACGGCTTCTCAGCAGTAATATCACTGCACCATTGCTGGAGCTAGAGTTATTGTTAGGTTACGGTCCTTTATACTGCATAAAGAAGGAACCATTCAAAAGGCCAAACGTTAAACCACAACCTTTTTATGAAACCCCATGTATTCACTTCTGTCCTCGGGTGTAGGTGAACAATTAGTAACCAATCTTTTGTGATGTACAGAATGCAATGGATAGCCTATATTACCATATGACCACTGCTGACCAGATTAAATTATTAGAATTATTAATAGTAGTGGTAGTATTCAGTGATTGATCACTATAAGCAGAGCAATGACACTGACACGGTGATGGCCGTTAGTGTTCTTTTTGGGTTTTGTGTCCCCCCGCCCCCGGTAGACTTACTGCCCACTTCGCCACATCTTGTTGGTCAATCTGATATCGGTACAGTTTGACAATACAGCAGATCTTTCTTTCATCTACAGTGTAAGCTAAATGCCGTCTCTAACCTTTATTTAATGGTCAGTTTCTGACCAATTCTGGCAGGATATTTTAGGTTCACAGGTTCTCTGAGTGTTTAATAAAATCCCAGCAACACAGCTGCATCTAATACACTCATACCAGTGCCGTACTGACCCTAACATACCACTACAATGTCAGTATCATTGCTGCAAATTACTGCACAACAGCTCACCACCCAAATTTTATCCAGACAGTGATGCGTCAATGGCACCCTCTTTCCAGTGATGGATCAGGCAAAGCATGTGAGACAAAAAAAAAAAAAAAAAAAAAAAGCAGAGGCATCATAGCAGTAATTGTAAACCTACAAGGCACACCGGTGTGGCAGGTGAACCTGATAAAAGGGCCAATGAATGCTATGTGTACCTAATAAAGTGGATTGTAGGTATATGGCCAGTTCAAATATTGTTTTCATTCATGGGTCTGATGGCGTCTATGAAAGAGCAAATATTCTAAGGAAGCCAGTTATTGCTTTGACAACATACACACAGTTCACAGTCTGTGAAATTTTAACAGATAAATAAGTTTATTTTATAAGTGTATAAAGTTGGCCCACCTGCACAGGAGCTCTGCGGAACTCCCTGGCGCCGTTACCGGGGTTATTGTGAATGAGAAGCGGCTTACACTCCTTGAATCCCCGGTATGTCGTGGCTCCTCTGACTGAGCAGCTCGCCGCTCCATCATCTTCATCACTCTCCTCCTCCTCGGCTCCATCTTCCACGGAACGCTCCCTCCCCCTCGCCCTGCTCTCACCCGGACACACGCTGGCGAGCGCGCGCAGAGACGCGGCCAGTTCCCTCCAACCTCGGCCCGCGCGCTCCTCACTGCACCCGGAGCCCGAGCCGCTCTGCGCGCGCAGCACCAGCAGGAAGCGCACCGTCTCCCCCAGGTACAGATGGCTGCGACGCGGGAGGGTGCGGTACCGGGCCGGGTCTGACAGGTCAGAAATGGGCACTGCGGGGAAATACATAAAATACTCGCACTGCGATTCCATCATCAACACCATGACTGGGGTGTTGTTATCACCGTGAAAGCAGAGAGAGCTAGCTAGGCTAGGCTAATAGATCCGGGTGGCCTGTTTAACTAGCAGGGAGGAAACATCCTCTCCCCGGACATAAATCCTCGAATCGCCCTGATTCGTCTTTCCAGTGTAGGTCTATTTACATTGCAATTATCTGCAATAAATACCATTAAAATACATCCTATTTTGTGCCATGTCGTTGCTCTGTCAGCTCCTTCGGTACATTCAAACCAGCTTGCAGGCTTATTAATCGAATCACAATGGAGCGCAGATAAGGAGCTGAAATACAACTAGGCAGCAACAGTAGACTACCGAGAAATAGTCCTGAGACAGTTCTATGCTAATGCACATGAGCTGACATGGACTTTAATAAACCCAACCACTATCTTCTGTAATAAAATAAAAATGAAGAAAAAAAATGCCACCTTCAGTTAGTACTAGCTATAAACCCATCTAATCCTTTTTTATACCACTTTTTTCCAACCCTGCTGAAAATCAAGCTTAGTCTGATCAGCTGCCAAAACACCAGACTAGCTGGTTAATATGGTAGACCATCCTTGCCAGTTTTTTCCAGCCAAATAATTTTACCCCTTATCAAACCCCTTATCAAACATATTTGATAAGTGGTGTTAAGTTTTAGCCTTCACCCTCCCCAGTTGGTAGGGGAGAGCTGGCTGGTGGTGAGAATTTGGTGGGTGGAGAAATTGTGGAGAAAATGGTCAAATAAATGTTTGAGTTTTCTACTTGCTTTAGTGTTGTTATTTCTTTGAAATTGACTTGTCGGTGAAATTGTACTAGTAACCCTAATTCAGAAACCAATTGGAAAAGGGTGAGTCAGTGGCCAGTTTTAGCACCCTGAGCTGTGTTATGGCAGCTGGTCAGACTATTTATTATCGAGTTCTTATTATTGAGTTCTTTTAGTTATCAGTTTGTTTGGTCACATTAATTGAATGTGTTTAATTAAATCCGCAATAACTGAAAAACAAGTAGGCCTATAAAATAATGTGAACTTATTTGTTTTTACTATGTTCTGCTTGGGCAGAATTTAGTCAAATGGAGTGCTATGGCTCTGGTAAACAGACAAAATATTTTTTGTACACCTTTAACTCTGTACAGAGTGGATCCTTGGAAGTTATTTTACAGTTAAAAGGGCCACTGGATGCAAAATGTCTGAGAACCTCTGGTATAGGTTACTGAACAAATTTCGAAATTGGTCCATTGAATACAAAAAACAACAAATAATTCAGATGTTTCTGTTATTGAAAGTTTTTATTTTTTTTATTCCATTCAACCCAACCAGGACCACTTCTCCCATTTATATACATACAAGTAAACTATTGATCCAAGACCAGATACTTACAAAGGTATTTTGAAAAGTTGTTTCTAACCAAACCTCAATATTCAAGTAACATAAAGAAATAGAATATCATACACAATTTCCTATGGTTCAAACGGAATATTTACTGTATTGTAAATATTTACTGTGTTGTAAATTTACTATAATGTAACACATTATGACAGCGTATCAATATCACATTGAATTTGCAGCATAAGTATACAGTGCATCCGGAAAGTATTCACAGTGCTTCACTTTTCCTACATTTTGTTATGTTACAGCCTTATTCCAAAATGGATTAAATTCATTATTTTCTACAAACAATACCCCATAATGACAACATGAAAGAAGTTTGTTTGAAATCTTTACAAATTTATTAAAAATAAAAAAACAAAAAGCATACGTATTCACACGTATTCACAGCCTTTGCTCAATACTTTATTAAGGCACCTTTGACACCAATTACAGCCTCAAGTCTTTTTGAGTATGATTCTACATGCTTGGCACACCTATTTCTGGGCAGTTTCTCCCATTCTTCTTTGCAGGACCTCTCAAGCTCCATCAGGTTGGATGGGGAGCGTCGGTGCACAGCCATTTTCAGATCTCTCCAGAGATGTTCAATCGGGTTCAAGTCTGGTCTCTGGCTGGGCCACTCAAAGACATTCAGAGAGTTGTCCTGTAGCCACTCCTTTATTATCTTGGCTGTGTGCTTAGGGTCATTGTCCTCTTGGAAGATGAATCTTCGTCCCAGTCTGAGGTCCAGAGTGCTCTGGAGCAGGTTTTCATCAAGGATGTCTCTGTACATTGCTGTATTCATCTTTCCCTCTATCCTGACTAGTCTCCCAGTTGCTGCCACTGAAAAACATCCCCACAGCATGATGCTTCCACCACCATGCTTCACTGTAGGGATGGTATTGGCCAGGTGATGAGTGGTGCCTGGTTTCCTCCAGACATGTAGCTTGCCATTCGGGCCAAAGAGTTCGATCTTTGTTCAATGTTTGGTCTGAGAGTCCTTAAGGTGCCTTTTGGCAAACTCCAGGCGGGCTGTCATGTGCCTTTTACTGAGTAGTGGCTTCCATTTGGCGACTCTACCATACAGGCCTGATTGGTGGAGTGCTGCAGAGATGGTTGTTCTTCTGGAAGGTTCTCCTCTCTCCACAGAGACACGCGGGAGCTCTGTCAGACTGACCATCGGGTTTTTGGTCACCTCCCCAACTAAGGCCCTTCTTAGGCCCTAGGTGACCAGCTCTAGGAAGAGTCCTGCTGGTTCCAAACTTCTTCCATTTATGGATGATGGAGGCCACTGTGCTCATTGGGACCTTCAATGCTGCAGAAATGTTTCTGTACCCTTCCCTAGATCTGTGCCTCGATACAGTCCTGTCTCGGAGGTCTACAGAAAATTCCTTGGACTTCATGGCTTGGTTTGTGCTCTGACATGCATTGTTAACTGTGGGACCTTATGTAGACAGGTGTGTGCCTTTCCAAATCATGTCCAATCAACTGAAATTACCACAGGTGGACTCCAATCAAGTTGTAGAAACATCTCAAGGTTGATCAGTGGAAACAGGATGCACCTGAGCTCAATTTTGAGTGTCATCGCAAAGGCTGTGAATACCTATGTACATGTGCTTTTTTGTTTTTTATTTTTAATAAATTTGCAAAGATTTCAAACAAACTTATTTCACGTTGTCATTATGGGGTATTGTTTGTAGAATTTTGAGGAAAATAATTAATTTAATCCATTTTGGAATAAGTCTGTAACATAACAAAATGTGGAAAAAGTGAAGTGCTGTGAATACTTTCTGGATGCATTGTAAGATTCTGGTACTGAGAAAAGTTTGTTGGGTCAGCAAAGCTTTCTTGCTTCATATTTCTTAGACATCTCCCTGTTAAGATTTTGTTTGGTGTCAGTTGCATCCAATCTCCAATGACTCTGTAACTTCCTGTGCCTTAGGGGGTTGTTTTGTCAGATATAAGAGCAACAGTAAAAACACACAAAAAACAAATCCATCTCAATTATAGCTTAGGAATTATATTTTCACAGTCACAGGTTCTGTATTTCCTAACTAAAAAGTATCGCCAACTCTTTGGTGTACCTTTAACTGAAATAGCATCAGTGATGTAAATGTAAATTCAAGTTTTCTTTTGTGTACCATCTTTCACTGTAAGATATCGACTCTTGAGATCAATTATGACAGAGCAGCAATCTAATACAGGTGTAAACAGAATAATGGAAACACCAGCAGACCAGTAAAAAGGGCAGTTTTTGTCTACAAAGCCATTTCTCTGTTTTTTTTATGCTATCATGTCAGTACAAAACAAATAGGAACTGCCAGACGCAGGCAAATTGAGCTGAAGGCTTCATTTAGTCTTGTCAAAAAAAGAAGGGAAAAAAAGAGAAACAACAATTTCAGCAAGAGTTGACAAAAAGGCTGAAGCACATCTAAATCATATTGCTTTCTTACAATCCCCTAAAGGCTGTTAGGTATTTGTGTATTTACTGGTTGACAAATGGTAGCCCCTATACAGTACAAACATTGTGAATATAATGATGCAAAGCTTTGGTTGAGACCAAGGAGTCTTAATTAGTATTCAACTTGATTTCCATCATGCAATATGTTGGCATACGTGTTGGCACACACTTTCAATCCCCCTTACTATTTGCCATCTTTTACAAAACATTCGCTCTAAATATTGATTTAGAATATGAAAAAAAAAAATCTATAACAGATTTACATTAGAAATGTTTTTGTTTTGATTTTCTCAGACGCCAATATTCCCCATAGATATTGCCCTCGGCCCAAGTGAATTTGTTATAGAAAAGTATAGCAAAATACAAAATCATGATGTACTGTGGCAATAACCGATGAATCTGGATTCCTATTAAACACAGGTGTTAGTGAATGCTATCTATAAACATGCACAAAGTATTTTAACGTACACTACACATCATCACTTACTATAATTATAATGACTACACATGGAGTGTTCTGCTTTAATAATTATGCTTGAACTGATAAAAGCTATAAACTTAGAAATTTAAACATGGAAGCTGAACGCCCTGTTAATATGTTCAACTTTATCAAGCTGTGCAGTGCATTCAGTCAAATTCATACCAAATGTACATACCGTCATTTTGCATACCACAAGATTGAGACGCTTGCATTTTCAGGAAACTATAAATACATTACATACATTAAGATTAGTTTTTTAGAAGGAAAAAACATGAATACAACAAGCATTAATAATCAAGCCCTGTTCCAATTTGTTTCATACAGTAAGGCAAAATCACAACATTTTGGATTTTAGATTTGGGCACAGATATGTACTCGATTATTTACGGACATTCTAGCTTTCTTGTATTCAGTTAACATTCACCATCTGCAAAGTATTCATCTCTGTCACTCCAATTTCGCTAGAAAACCTCAGCATAATCATGCACAAGTCTACCTACATCAAGTCTGTTAAGTGGTATCTGTTCACTGCCATAAAAAAATGAATAAAACACTGAAAAGTATTGGTAATACTACACTAATGTTTAAGTACACTAGGTCTTTACTAATGATTCTAATTCAAATTCCTCTGGAATGTAAAATAAATATATAACCATTTTAGACACAGATATTCAAAAATGCAGCATAAATAAGAGACAAGAACCTCTGACAGGAGCCAAGAGGTAGATTACAGTGAGCCAAATAGCCCATTCCATCTTTCCATCTGATGGACCAAAAACAGCCAATTACACATTTAATTTATGCTCAGTTATTTCAGTGTCATCAACTGGAGACATTTTTTGTAGCTTATGTAATATGCACCATGATACAATGCTATGACCATGACAAGCCCTGTTATGGTAACCAATGTCAAAATAAAAGGGCTGTAGCAGTCCAAAAAGGATTTCGTAGTTTTTTTTGTGATTGTTGCAGCCAAAAATGCTTGATTTTACTGCGTTTTATTCTTTAAATTTGTGATGCAATATGCAGAGGTTTTTTTTTAATTGAAAACAAAATTGTTTTGCACAATCTTTCGCAGTGATTTTTGTTGGTAAATGAGACTGTATTAGCTGCACTCATGTTCGACGAACGTGAATAATTCATTTGAATTCATTTCAGCAATCGTAAAATCCTGGAGGGACTGTGCTGTAGTATTCCAAACAGTGAGCCTTCCTCCTGCAGTCCTGCACTAAAAAGCTAACTGCTACTGTGATGTACTGATCATAAATCAATTGCTGACACCCAAAGCAATGTCATTGATTTTCATTCCATTTATTTCCAAGATTTGTGCCAGACAGTAAGGGAACTATGGTTCTGCTTTAGTGGTATTTGTACTCCAGTCGATGGCTTTACGCTCTATTTCAGCACCATCACTAGGCACGGAAGCAGTGTCAATCTGAAAAGTGCTATGTGGCTCAATGCCACAATTGTCAGTGAGTGGGACGGAGCGTGAAATGAAATGTAAAGTGTGTTTGTGGGAGTGAGAGACAATGGATAGCATTCTAAATGCTTTCGTACCATCTCAGCTCAAGGAAAGCAGCAAAAGAATCCGACACCATGCACCATGATGTAAACAAGCTGCATCACACTTCACCCAGCATGCATCATTCCCACTGCTGTATACTGGGGCCATTTGCATTGTATTTGTACCACTGCATACCTCAATACAGTGATATTACACACTGACATCCAAATCACATGATTTAATGCATGATACCTAAAAAGGGCAGGATGAAGAGAAGTTTAGAAGCTGAGCAAGTCTTACAAGTCAGGATCTAACTCCGGCTCTGAGTAGTCCAGTGCACAGGCCCAGTGGAGCCATAAATCAGGAAAAACTGTGGCTGTTTCACTCACTATCTCAGTTTCCCCATGTCCACATGTTCTTGGGATTGATTACGGACCAGTATGGTTCCATCCCAATCTCTCTCTAATGACTCTCCGGCATGATGTCCAGTCCTATGAGGTGACAAATCCTTCTTAACAGCAAGCCCAACTGCAGCCACTGCTGCTCCTGGAAGTTGCTGGGCACGCGGAAACTGTCGGAGATCCAACAGATCCTTGTATTGGATCTCTGGCCTAATCATACGCAGACAGGCTTGCCTTGTGGCATTGTCCAGACCCAGCTGCAACTCGTACCCCAAAATCTTCACCAGGCCACTCTGGAAGGGACGGATGGCCCTGTCCCGAATGCGGCTAGCTTCAACCGGCCGGCCTCCATCACGCAGACATACACGGGCCAGAACCTCACGTCTACTCCTCAATAAGTTCACCTCAGTGTTCATCCTCACTCGTCCAAATCTCTCCACCTCGTACCAGAAAGTGCTGTTAAAGGCTTGGTACAGGTGCCAGTCCAGGGCATTCCACTCACGCAGCTTCTGACGCTGCTCTTCTGTCAGTGCTAAAGATGCTGGAGCAGCGGCATTTCCCACCCAGCCTGACCTACTCTTGGATATCTGCTGTCTGGCATTCAAGTTAAAGGATACAACAGCATCCAGAGGCCAGCAAAGAGCATGTCGGAGCAGCACCATGGACTGGTCAAAGTACTCAGACAAAAGGATAAGTTTAAAGTTGCGTCGTACCGCTGCTTCACCGCGTTTTGCAAGAGCCAAGGAGTAGTTAGCATTGTGATCAAGGCCAAAGTCAAACCAAAGCAGGTTGCGAGCATAGTGGTTGTTGCGCAGCCGGGGGTCATAGTATTTGTTCGGGTTATCTGCAAAGTCACCTAGTCCCTTTGAACGCCGGAAGGCAGGGGCAACATTTTTGTAATAGGCATAGGAGGACTCGGCTAATGTCACAGGGTCTCGTAAAATGGAGAAATAGAAAGTATTTGCAGGCATGACTTTCTCCACCTGTGGACAGAGAACAGACATGATATCACTTTTATTATATAATATTAGTATCTAGTGAATATTATGTGTACTTTACATGTATACAATAATATACCGTTTCACAGCTCTACTCCTGGAGATCCACTGCCCTATAGAGTGTAAGGTTTCCCATACTCTCAACACGTTAGCTAATCTTTAAGCCCTTCACTTTCTAGAACTGAACTGAGTAGGATGGATGTAGGGAAAACTGTGCAGGGCAGTGTGTCAGCTGCAGTTATGTAAATCTATACACTTTTAAGTGCTATATATAAATTTCACTCAAGAAAATGTGGCATTGATCAGAGGAACCACTTGTGTTTTGAGCTGGGTCACTAGAACAATCCTAGCACACGTACATTGCTGCTAGAGTAGTTGCTCCCTCTTGTGGACCATCATCTGCCTGCTATGTGTGAGTAGGTGGATGGGTAGGTGGTTGAGTGAGTGAATGAGTGGATTGCATGCATTCTTAAGAGTGTGTGGGATTTACTACAAGTTTCACAACTGGAACATGAACACAGCATTATGGATGCAAAGCCCTATTCTTACAGAGTATCCTATATCTAACCTCTACATCACTACAACACATCTGACGTACAGTTCTGGCCTGAATATTTCTAGATAAGATAGCTGAAGCCTATACTTATTTAAATATGGATGTTGTTGTGCGTTTAATGGCAATGTTCTAATGAAAGTCTAACAATATTAGAAGTATGGAAGCTTTGAAATATTTATCTTTCAAAGCGGGTTAACAGCTTTGTATCTATAATAGATGAAACTCTTCTGGCTGTAAGTGTTCGGTTATCAGTGCACTAAATTGCTAATGTCACTCGGATCATCTGTAAGTAACTAGGTGACAGTGATGAGTTACAAAGCTATGTGTTACAAGCCAGGTCTAAGAATTGTTTCACTACTAAAAATCATGTCATTCAGAGGACACACTGCTTAATGAAGTATTGTTACATGACAAAACTCCATTGACATTAAAACATAGTTAACAACATTTATTCCCATACCTCTGGCTTGTAAAAGCGCATGTGGTTCCCCATGATGTCAAACTTGGCTACATGGGGACCCCTGTACCCTTTGACCCTCTGGGCTATGAAGGGGAGAGGATAGCCAAACTGGTAGCCCATTGGGAGGGCAAAAAGCAGGCCCTGCTCCTCACCGAAGCGGTAGAGCATGTTGAGAACGGTGCTGCTGGCTGTCTTGTGGGTCTTCAGGAACATGATGTGTGTTTGGGGCCTGCAAGAGCCAAGAGGAGGCCCCTGTCCTGTCTCCGAAAGAGAGAACAGAGACCGAGGCCGCTCCGGCTGCACCCAACTAACAGTATAAGAGACAAACAAAGACAAAGGGATGTGTCTAGTCAGATATTAGATAATAAGAGGTAATAATAGAGAAACAGCATGGTGGTACTAGAGTAAGTGAAATGAGTCTACTGACATCTTCCATTCTATACATTGGAACAAAATGCCATTTCTTCAGAACCATGGTGAAATAGCACAGCTCACACCCCCACTGGATGCCATCCAATGTGCAATGTTCAATGGAAGCTATTGAGACTTTGTTACTGTTACTAGATGTTTCAACCAGTAGGGTCCCATAAAAGGGGGAGACTACAGACTGCAGACTACAGAATTAAAGTATTTAATTTCCAATTGCTCAGAATAGTTTTCTTGGTGATGGTTAGTACGGTGAGAAGAATGTTGGTGTTTCTCATAGTAATGTTTATTGCTGATGGTGATAGTGGTATAGGGTGGTTCAGCAGGAAGGATTGCCATAATTGGCAAAAGAAAGTTGGATTGGTATGCAGTCTTATATGGCACTGCTTAAGTGCAAATGAAGCCTGGGAATGAAGTTCCCTGTAGTCTATCTGACAAAGACTTGGAAATGTCGTCACAAAAGAGAAGAGAGAGACAGAGAAGCCTCTGTTTCCTCACAGGAGAGTGATGGAGAATGAAGGGAAAGGGAATAAATGAAAGTAAGGTAATAAGGGGGAAACAAACTAAAGGAACCCAAGGAGAAAGAAGTAGGTCAAGCTCCATGACTTCCCAAAGTAAATGTGATCAATTTGATACTGTAGCTACAATCAAAGCACTATAAAAAGAAAAGACACCCCACGAGTAATGCACTGAAAAGCTACAAGATTAAACAATGTTTAGTATACTAACAGCCTAAGCAACAAAATCCACTTACTTAATTTGATTATTTAGTAATGATTTAACAGCAGCCTTACAGTTTAAAAAAAAAAAGAAGAAAAAAAAGAAATGGTTCTGGAAAAGGTGAGAATGCCAAGAGAAAAGAAAAAAATAAGTACAGTGATAATAACAGACTCCTGAAATGGGGGAAAACTCTAATTAAATATAGAATACATCTTCTATTAGTCATTTTGTTTATACTTGACTTATACTTATGACACTGTATATGCGTTCACTTCCTGTACTTTACACATTTACATATATTTACATATATATAGCTCAGGGGTATTCAGAATTTTTTCCTATAAGCCCCACTTCGGAGTTTTTGAGAATTTTCATCCCCCTCCAAACAAAAAGGGAAAAAAACCTTGTCAACATATTGCCTACTATGAACGGGAAAATAAGTCAGAAGGGGATGATAAACATTGTGAACATTGAGAAACATATCACAGTGCATTTTCAATTTAATCTTTTTACAAATATCTTGTCTAATGTCCTTACTGAAACCACGAATGGAGAGCAAACCAAACAAAGTGTTTGATTGCTTTCTACAGTGTACAGTGTACAATACACTTACAATTATTTATAACCATTAAAATGATTTGTAAAATCATAAAAACACAGCACAACTCTGCTCACTACCTGAAATCCTACATTCTTACTAGCAAGAGACAAAGTGACAGACGATCATTCATTCTTTATGTACATGAGGGACATGGGGCTGCAATTTCAGAAACTGCAAGCAACAAGTAGCGACATGTCAAGTAACATTTGAATTGAGATTTGGTCTGAGATTTCTTCAATTTCCCACTTGCAAGTTTAGTTCCTAAACAAAAAAATGTTAGAAAACACTTAGCGCAGTGGTATCATCTTAAGTTGTCCTATTTGATTAGAGACATTAGGAAGAAAAATTAAGCTTTTAAGGAAGTAGCAGAGATTGTTGTTGAGCGAGTGTATGCAGCTGCCAACAAAGCAAGGATGAAGCCTGGAATGTATCGTCTTGTTCAAACAATCAATTTACACACTATTTAATTTATATTTAACTAGTTAGCCTTAGAAGCATTTACATTTGGCTACTACTTTTTTAGCATCAGAACAAAAAAATACTTTGAAACCTTTGAAGCAGGGGGGTTTTCTTATTTTTTGGTTGATTTGAAAGTCACCATCTTTGACTGAGTAGTAGGTCAAATATATCATTATAAACTGAGTGGTTAGCATTTCAGCGTTGGACATGCCTGCTATGTTGCTTGCATTCTAGTCTTTCCCGATTTAAAAAATTAACAGATTTCTTTGATCACAAAAGGTAATGACTGAGGGAAAATGCCGTTATGTGAAATGTTGAATGGGCACCAGGCCACCTTCTGACCTTTTATTGAAAAGGACCCCCAGGAGTTGGCCTGCAAAGGCGATGACCACAAACACCAGGAGCGCTTTCCACTTGGGTCCCAGCCGATAGCATCCCAGCCAGCGCATTCTCCTAGTGCAAAAAAAGAAAAGAAAAACGAGAGAAATTAATATTTAGAGTACTCTGCCATGGTAGATGATGTAAGAGCAGAGAAATGAGGTGTCCACCCAGCAGCAGAAAAGCTAGATGGAGACAAACAAAAGTGGATTAATAAGTGAACCAAGAAATGAAAATGTACAGTGGAAATGAAAATTACAAGCACTATCATTAAAACTAATTGAATTCGTATAATTACTTTTTGTAACAAATGTAAATTATGTTGGTAACGTGTCTTGTTGATCACAGCTTAAAGGTCTGGCAATGAACTAACTCATTTCCAGGTAACCAGTGAATAAAAAACAACATTAAGAACACAATATTATGATATGTGAAGCATTAAAACAGGAACTATCAAGGGATCATATGTTTGGTTCCAAGTGCTTCACTGCTCTTTGGCAACTCCTCTGGTTCAATACTAAACACATATATTTTGCCTGTAAATCTCTGAGAACTTCATGTATGCTTTTTCTATTTTATTTTATTACAAAAACAGTTCAGGACATCATATAAATATTAAGTTAAAAAGCACTCTCTCAAGCATGTGTTTGTGTTTACCTAAGTGATGTCTGTTATAATCAACAACACCCTTGTTTCAGTAACTGGTTGGTTATTGGATCTTGTTACAATGACGGTGACAATGAAATGCTGATAATTCCATTGGGAACTACAATGGGAAATAAACAGGCTGCACTCAGCCACATGCAAGGATATAACAATGTAACAGATGTGTATAAGTGTGTTCCTGTGTGTGCATACATACAGATGCAGGAAATGCTTAGAAAACACCAATTCAAGACCGTATATGGGTGACCTTTCAGATCTAGGAATTGATCAAGTTTATGATCCAGAAAGCTAAAACTGATGATGGCTGGCTATTGCTATAAATAAAGTCAGCCGTCACTGAAGATTATAGTACGTGTCTGTGTGAATTGCTGCTGGAATAAATGTGATACAGTGAGTAAAGCTTAAGCAGATTCATTTTCGACATTAAGAGATCTGATTGCAACACTGATCTTATGTCAATCCAACCGATCTCAACACATGTACACTTGGGGTATTGCTTAAAAAGCGTGCTTTCAAGGAATAATGTTGGAGCAGACTCTGAAATGAACAGAGTGCACAATCAAGTATGGAAGGACTAGGAGGAATTATGTGCATGTGGGGTGGAGTGGGTGTGAATGTGGGTGGAGATTGCCCCCCCCCCCCCCCCCCCCCCTTCTTCCAAAATGTCTGTGCAAAGCAAGATGAAAAGACAGACCTTTAAACACGTCCAGATTAAATTGACTAAGCTTCACTGACTACGCTGTGAGTCTTAGGACTTTGTGTTGTTACAGTTGTTAGGCAATTGCACACAATTATTCTGCCTATCATTTTTTTTTAAAAATAAATAAAATTACTGGTGGAAAAAACAAGGAGATGATTGTGTGGACAACAGGACTCCGTTGCACTAAAGAATTAAGAAAACAAACGTCTCTTTATCCTGTAATCTGATGTACAAAGCAGCAGCAATGGCTGATAACCGCGTGCTACGTTCAGTCACAATTTTAACTCCAGTGCATAAAGAGACAATGAAGGAAAAGTGTGTGCGATGATCGGGGAGCCTTTGTTTTGACATGCCTGCTATTGCTTGTCTCGTATATCGCCTCCCACAATGTTAGCCACAACCTCTCTCGGAAACCATCACTCAGAGCCAGACTTAGCGCTGAAAATAAATCATTGCTGCTCGCGCTTACCTCGCAAAGAGTCTGAACAGCATGATAAAGCCGGGCCGGAGTCGGCAGAGACCCGGTGCATGTCGGCTAAGATCGGCAGGAACGCTTCAGATCCACCCAACCACCACCACCACCATACCCTGCGACCGATCCATGGACACAAATCTAGTCCAGCTAAAAGGACAGCGGAAGTAACTGGTCTCTGATGCGTGCTGTATACTGTCTCGCACCCGAGGCCAATTCGCACTGTTCCTGATTCTGGAGAACAGCAGATATAGATGATGGCGCGCGCTTTGTGTGTTAAAGAGAGAGAGAAAGAGAGTGTGTGTGTATGTGTGTGTGTATTCAGGTAGAGGAGGGGGAATGAGTGGGTGTGTTTTGGAGCAGCTTCACACAGTTTAATATAAGCCACTCTCTGACGTCACACCCCAGCGGTGCAGATGCAGTTAAACGCACTAAAAATCCATTTGCGACAGCAATCATCTGCAGGGCTAATGTGTTTCATTTCCATTTATTACACGGATCCAGTTCTTTTGTTAACATGGATTTCATTACACTAATCTGACTTAGCCTGACACTCTAGAGTAAACATGTAAACAGAAAGGGAAAAAAAGCAACATCAGCAACCTACAGTTGTTTTTCACCCTCAGCTAATCTGCAGTGCAAGCCAACTGCGAATGCAGAACAAATCACTACGAGAGCAAAGAGGTGAATCAGTGACAAGATTTTAATGATGGTTTTCTGCGGAGTCATAGTGGCTACTTTGAAAGGACCTATTTGGATGCCAAACTGTAGCGTGGATGTGTTGGAACACCAACTTTGAAACTCTGTCAGTGACTTTCTGTAAAAAAAAAAAATAATAATAATAAATAATAATAATAATAATAAAAAAAAAATTAAAAAACAACAAAAAGTTAAAATTATGCCAAAATCGGATTCTGATATGCCTTTAAACTGAAGGCTAGCTGCCACTTATCGGATGTGTATCAGATTTCAATGCCTCAGATTTCAATGCTGTATATTAGAATTGAAAATGCAAAATTGCATGTGGATTTGCTGTGCACAGTGTCAAAAATTTGATTTGGGCCACATTTCAATGCAGCAAGAATGTCATGAGTTGTTTGAACACGTGTTATTGGGTATTAATCATTTTAACTTCTAAATCCAGATATCCATCCATTTTCTTTACTGCTTATCCTATTCAGAGTCATGGGGAGCCTGGAGCCTATCACAGGGAGCTCAGGGAACAAGGTGGGGCACACCCTGGATTGGGTGCCAACCCATCGCAGGGCAGAATCGCACACACATTCGCATACTACAGACAATTTGGAAATGCCAATCAGTCTTTGGAATCTGGGAGGAAACCGGAGTACCCAGAGAAAACCCCCTGAAGCACAGGGAGAACATTTAAGCTCCGCACACACATGGCAGAGGCAGGCTTCGAGCCCCCAACCTCAGAGGTGCGAGACAAAGCTGCTAACACTAAGCCACCGTGCCCCCTTAAATCTGAACAATAAAAATATTATAAATCTTTTTATAAGGGGGGGGGGGGGGGGGGGGTTTATATGATCTTTGCTGTGTGATACTGCTCTGTTCTATGCTTGCTCAACCACTATGCAAAATACATAATTCATTGCTGATTAGTTAAATGGACTGTAGCAAGTAGAGGTATTTACTTCACAATATTATTAATTATGCAAGTCTAGTGTTGAGACTCTGTGTGCAACTAAAATAACCGAGGAAAGAGAAATAAGAAAGAGTAGAAAGCCAGACTGTGGGTCCTACAAATGGGAAGAGAGCATTGTGGAACTAATGCTATTGAGGAACTAATAACACTAACTAACAGACAAAAATAAAACCTTGGTTTGGTAGAACAATTGTTGGCCTTTTTACATGTCAAGATGGTCATGTGAAACTGTGATTTTGGGAAAGAATGCTCATGATCTACTGTAAATTACTTTTAAGTAAATCATATATGCACTCTTGACCAAGTCATTTTCAATCTGTGCAATAAAAAGCATGCCTTTTGCTGTGCCATATGCCATTTTAAATAAACATAACTTGAGCATATGGACCCATAAAATTGGAAGTCCAGTGTATGCATTTTCCAGCAGCAGATGAGAGAGATCAAAGAGGTTTCATGAATACTGCAGACCATAACAGTATGAGTCTACATTCCTTGGTTGAATTTCAAAAAGACAGACATCATGTTTGAATTTCACATTTTGCAGATAGTAAGAAAAGTTCACGACAACATACGGTAATGTAGCTCTCAACAGGATATAGAGTGTATAACTGTATATGGCTGTCACTTATTCTGTGGAATTTGCTTGGCCTAACTTGTGCTTTTTAGACATAACTTGAATATAAAACCTGATCAATCACATGTTTGACCATGTTTAGACAAAAGAGTTATTGAGTTTGTGCATGGCTCAGACACTTCAAGAGTTTTAATTTGTCCAACTCTAATCGAAACCTTCTTAAACTGTTCATCGCAATCAACCATCATTAGCTTCTTAACCACACAACTTGGCTTGATTATCTGTGTAATATACTACTGATTTCCTCTGTCAATTGAGAAGAGTCCAATCCATGGAGGTTAAAATGGATTGTAGCCCTTTAAATGTCAGATACTTTTCTGCCCCCTTTATTATTTTATAATATTAAACTAGTGCTTGTGCCCTGAGATGGACTAGCATCCCATCCATGGTGAATTCTTCTGCCCTGTACCCAGTATTACTGGGACAGGCTCTAGTTCCACTGCAACCCTGACCAGAATAAAGCTGTTACTGAATATCAGTGATATACTGTATATCATGTAGATGTCTTATGGTATTTCCAACCTAAATATTAACTACAGAATGGAGTCATGTTTACATGGTATATATTTAAAGGATATTGGAAAGTACAATAGAAGGTAGGAAAGTAATATAGATTACACATTTTCATATAGATCTCTATGTTCACTATATGGACTGTATGTAGGCAGCTGACACTCATATGTGCTTTTTGAACATCCCATTCCAGATTTAGTGCACACAGATTTAACGCCCTCCACTCTTCTAGGTAGAATTTTCATTAGATTATGAAACGTGGCTGTGGTGATTTGCCCTTTCAGCCACATGAGAATTAGTGAGGTCAGCCAATGATGTCAGGCGAGGAGGCCTGGGGTGTAGTTGGCATTCCAGTTCATCCCAAAGGTGTTCAATGGGTTTGAATTCAGGGCTTAGTGCAGGCCACTTGAGTTCTTCCACACCAACCTTAGCTAACTATGTCTTTATGGACCTCGCTTTGTGCACAGGAACATTGTCATTCTGGAACAGGTTTGGCCCCTTAGTTCCAATTAAGGGAAATCTTAATGCTACAGCTTACAAAGACATCCTATACAATTGTGTGCTTCCACCTTTCCAACAGTTTGGAGTAGGCCCACATATGGGTATGATGGTCAGGTGTCCACATGTTTTTGTTCATATACTGTAGGTCCAAATAACTTCATAGTATGTCAGAGAA
Organism: Ictalurus punctatus; assembly: GCF_001660625.3. Lineage (NCBI taxonomy): Eukaryota > Metazoa > Chordata > Actinopteri > Siluriformes > Ictaluridae > Ictalurus > Ictalurus punctatus. The sequence goes on along the minus strand of NC_030422.2, from coordinate 16,724,387 downwards.
ATCATATAAAATATTATATATAAAACAAAGTCTATTATTATTATTATTATTATTATTATTATTATTATAAACATCAGAAAGAACTGCCAAATAAGTAATATGAGAGTCAGCCAGGTCTCACAGTCTTTTATATACTATGTAGTATATATAATATAGTATAGCTACAGTGCTGTGAAAAAGTATTTGAGTATCCTGATTTCTTTGGTTTTTGTGTATATCTTGTAATAAATTGTTTCAGAAAATAAGACAAAATTTAAGATAAAACAAACACAACCTGAGTAAACACAAAATATAGATTTAAATGATAATGTTATTTACAGAAGCAAAAATGTTATCCAATACCAACTAGCCTTGAGTGAAAATGCATTTGCCCCCGTAGTTACTAATTCCTCAAACCTATGAAACTGCATTCGTAATGGGGTTCAGCTGGACTAGACACAACCAGGCCTGATTACTGCAAATCCTGTTCAATCAAATCAACATGCAAATAGAACTTCTTCAACAACATGAAGTTGGTTAAAAGGTCTTATCCAGTAACACACTATTTCAAAATTGAAAGAAATTTCAGAAATGAGGAGGAGTAAGGTGATTGAAATACATTAGACTGGTAAGGGTTACAAAGCTATTTCAAAGGATCTGGGACTCCAAAGAACCACAGCAAGAGCCCTTATCTCCAAATGTAAAAACTCAGCACAGTAGAGAAGCTTCCCAGAAGTGGCCAATCTTCCAAAATTCCTCTATGAGCACAGCAACTACTCATCCAGCAAGTCAGAAAATAGCCAAGGACAACATCAAAGGACCTACAGGGCTCTCTTGCATCAATAAAGGTCACTGTTCATGACTCCACTATCAGAAAGACACTGGGCAGAAACAGCATCCATGGAAAAGTGGTGAGGTGAAAACCACTGCTAACCCAGAAGAACATTAAGGTTCCTCTGAATTTTGCCAAAACACAACTTGATGATCCTCAAACCATTTGGGAGAATGTTTTGTGGACTGATAAGTTGAAAGTGGAACTGTTTGGAAGACAGGGGTCCTGTTACATCTGGCATAAACCAAACACAGAATTCCACAAAAAGAACATCGTACCTACAGTCAAGCATGGTGGTGGAAGTGTGATGGTGTGGGGATGCTTTGCTGCTTCAGGGCCTGGGCAACGCAATAATTGAGGGAAACATGAATTCTGCTCTCTACCAGAAAATCCTAAAGGAGAATGTCCGGTCTTCAGTCTGTATGTTGAAGCGTAACTCAAGCGTAACTGGATTATGCAGCAAGACAATGATCCAAAGCATAGGAGTAAGTCCTAGTCCTAGATGTAAGTGAAAGACTGATCTCCAGCTATCAGAAGCATTTGGTTGCAGTTACTGCTGCTAAAGCTGGCACAACCAGATTTTAAATTTCAGTGGGTGGTTAGTTTTTCACATTGGTGATATGTGTCGGATAACTTTTTTTGCTTCAATAAAATAAATAATAAATAACAACTGTATGGTGTGTTTAATCAGGTTGCCTTTGTTTTATGTTGTATTTCATTCGAAGATCTAGAACTATTTATTATGAGATATACACAAATACAGAAGAAATCAAATATTTTTTTAGAGCACTGTATGTAATATACTAGGGACTAGAGTTTGTTGTGACTGTCCTATATATTGATTTTAAACATTATTGCAAAGGTATCTACTGGGTTTAGGCTTAATGTTCTCGGGTTATTGTTGAGTCACTTTCAGCAGGTATGAAAACCACAGACGAGAAAGCTTGCATGGGCAGAACACCCGTGTAGCCTTCTGGCCCAGTTTCTCCACATTAATATTTTATCAAGCAGGGCCATGTTCACATAGACGTGTATTATTTAGCAGGATTGTGGAGATGATGTGCAAAAGGCAGATGGAGAATCCAGCATATGGACAGCAAATGCCATAAGCAGTGGTATGAAAACCTTAGATGTTTAAAATAGGCTTGTTGCCATAAGATGACATTTGCTTAGGAGAAAGGATTTATAAAGATATGGATTTGTTTAGGATTTCTGTCAAGAGTGATTCAAACCACTGGCTCAGGGGAATTTTTTAATCATTTCTGGAATGTGCTTGGTTCTTATATACATCATACTCCCACTGCCTGATCATATATGACCATGTTTCCCATAAGGCATACAACCTAGTGTAATCTTTTTTCATAAATACCATTCAAAGGACAGATGGGTGAGAAAACTGATCTGTGTGCATTGTTTTAATCTATGTATGCAAACGGGAAAAGGTTTTCAAATAAATTTCTGTATTTTTAATTTAGTTTTTACTGAGTAAAATGCACTGTACTTTTTTTTTTAACTTTAGAGTCTAGGCAGTTTCAACTGCTTTTTTGTTGACTGTGTAAATAATTTGGTATACAGCTCACGTAGGCTACAGTTTGCTATAAGCCTGAATTATGGACTGCACATGGAAACTAGTTAGTGAATGTCAAATGGGATAAACACAAACAAGATTAGCTTCACTAATCGAGTGGCCAGAATAATCTGATTAATTTCAAGGTACGTAATACTACCAGTGAATGTCCATTTAATGACTGTTAAAAATAATAATAATATATTTATTTTATTTTTTACTTCTGGATCAATGCTGGACAAGTAAGCACATGCAAAGACATCTGAATAAATGCTTATTTAAATCAAAAAAACTCTTTTTTTAACTCGCCTCAATTTCAAACAGATATGTGATATCTTATATTTGTTTCAGGACAGACTTTTGTAGCTTCAAGTCAGGTGACTATAAAAATCAAACACACACACACACACACACACACACACACACACACATATATATATATATATATATATATATATATATATATATATATATATATATATATATATATATATATATATATATATAAGTTGTGTTTTCTATTTAATTGGGGGATTTTTGTTGTTTTTGTTTTGTTTTGTTTTAAAAAAGGAATTAACTAATTTTACAGTGGAAAACTACATCTTGCAAGTTGGTATCATTTTGGTACCAAAACAAACACAATACAACAAACTGTATAAAAACTGTTTGTATTTTACTAAGAGAAATCCCAAATTAAATGTGGCTTATAACTCAAAAGTATGCATGCACGTAATGGTTATATTGTTACTGCAAAAATATAACTGTTGTGATTTCCCATCTCTCGTGTGAATCCTCTTGGTTAACTGAAAAAGCAGAATACCACAGTGGCCAAACAAGTGCTGCGTGTCAAACTTTCAGAAGGGGTTGTTTCTAATGGAAAGCTCAATAGGAACTATATAAAACTTTTGGGGCACTTGTGTACTCACCGTGTTGGTCAGAACTGAAGCTGTAGCCGTTTTGAGTGAAGAACTTTGTGAAATTTCGCCTAGCGGTCTGAGAACTCGGTCATTCCTGCTGTAGTTGTTTCCTCAGTCCGCCTTAGGAGCCAAACCCGTGTGTGAGAGTACTGAGTACACTCTGAAATTATCCTCTTGTGGTATACGAGGGGGGAAAAATGCAGTCCAGCTGACGGAGTGAGCACTTTCTTTCTTTTTGAAGAAGAAGAAGATGAAGATGAAGAAGAAGAAGAAGAAGAAGAAGAAGAAGAAGAAGAAACACACTTTATTGTAGTTCTCGTCCCTTCTTAGTGTGTTTATCAGGTACATGCAACCTAAGCCACTCTCTGGCAGTCCCCCATCCCCCACTGCATCTCCCTCTGTCTCTGTCTCTGTGTGTGTGTGTGTGTGTGTGTGTGTGTGTGTGTGTGTGTGTGTGTGTGTGTGTGTGTGTGTGTGTGTGTGTGTAATTTCTCCACTTAGGTCAAGCCCAATCTAAAATAAACCCACATTAGGTAGTGCTTCTGCAAGGCCATTTTATGCGTACTAGTATGAAAAATGAGTTCTGTAATTGTTCTAACTATGATTAAATTGTTCTAGATTTCTAAAAGGGTTTTACCTGGAACATTTTCTGAAAGAGAGCCTGTCTTTTTGGGTTCTATACATAGCCTCAAATCCAATTACAGCACCTTTTCTGTGCAGTGGAACCTGTGACATGGAAGTTTAGAAAAGAATGGGTTAAACCTGGAGAATTATTCATGTAGAAAGCAGATTCTGTTGTGGAAACTAGGGGGGAAGTTATCTTTGCTAGCTTTTTTAATCCCCTTTTCATGTGTTCAATATTTAGCCAAATAGACACATAAAGAGAAGCTCAGCTGTGGATGGTGTGTTATTTTCTTGGCACTGTTTTTCTGTTCCTTACTGTACTCCATTCAGCAGAACAAATGCATTCATTCATTCAACTCTGCCTGCTGGACACCACACAAAACGCACACATGGTTCACATCTGACTCTTTGTAAAAGATTGACAGGATTTACCAAGTAAGGATTAAGGCAAGGGTTCACTCATAAACCTGTTTAAAATCACCACTTATTGCTGAAGTTTCTACTCACAAGTAGTTGTGTAATACAAAAATATTGTGTATTATATGAACATCACTGTTCTTGGATTTATTAAAATTCCAGTTGACACTTTAGTTTTTAAGTCGTTGAGTTTTAGTTTACACAAAACTCATTAAATTCAGGTAGCCAGACTTACAACTATAATAACATAATAATAACTATAGCAACTATACCAGCGTTCATAGTGGTTGATCATGAGCCCCACCACTGTAACATCATTAACTCTTTTTACCAATTTGCTAAGACACTTAAGGTTCTTATTCTTAAGGTTCACTTCTTATGCTTTAAAATCTCATAGCTGTAATATAGCCCTAAATTATTAAGTCATTATTTTCTGTGTATACGGCTGAATCAATTTGCCTGTGCTCAGTAATAATGTCAGGAACTACAGAATATGCATTCATCTACTGTCACATGGCGGAGGATATGAACAGATCTCCATGTCTCATCTGTTTCAACTTTGTTTATGCATCAGTGATGGTTTAACGGTTCGAATGTAGTAATTGGAAGATCTGGTAAATTGAAATCTCAGAACTGCCAGAGATCCACCACTGGTTCCTTAAGCATAATTGTCAACTACACAGCTGCTATAGCTTGTATTGTATCTAGTCTTAAAGACCACAGAAGTATGTCATTACTTACATTTCAGTTTTATTCCTGCATAACACACACACACACACACACACACACACACACACACACACACACACACACACATGCACACAAACACACACACGCACGCAATCACACATGCACACAAACATATATAGATGTATTTATTTACAATGCCTAGCATGTGACTCCAAAATGTCCCATAGATGTTCAATTTGGTCAAGATCTGGTGACTGATAAAGTCATAGCATATGATCAAATTTTCATATTCTTCAAAGCAATGAGTGATTCCTCATCTCCTGTGGATGAGGACACTGACATTCTGGTGGAAACCATTCGCATCAGGCTAGAAATGCTATAGACATGTCTGTATATACTCATTCTTTTATCATGTACACATACCATAGAGGTTAATTTTTTTGGTTTACAATTACTAGCCCATTTGTTGATCTACCGCTGACCAGATGTTAAACATCATGTGGCAAATCTGGTTCTGAAATTCCATTAATCCTTTATCATATTACTCAGTTTCCATGTACTCTCCAAGTGACATCTAGAGGTGAAATGAGCACCAGCACTGCCTGTAACAGCTTCCTCCAGAATACATTTACACAGATCTTTTCATGAACCTGATGATTTTGTAAAAATAAATAAATAAATAAATAAATAAATAAATAGATAGATAATAATAATAATAAAATAAAATAAAAAAAACATGTCTAAAACACTTTGTTAAATATAGCCTATTTTATTATTATGTTATATAATTTGTGTGTGTGTGTGTGTGTGTGTGTGTGTGTGTGTGTGTGTGTGTGTGTGTGTGTGTGTGTGTGTTTTATTCCAACCAGGAAGATTTCCTAGCATAAACAGTAATCAAACATTTTGGGGTAATTTAGTCTTCACACTACTATATCACCATGTCTCTTCTTTCTATCATTAATCATATCAGGAAACTTAGTCATGGTCAATGTTGGGTAAGTTACTCAAAAAAAAGTAATCCACTACATATTACTAATTGCTTCTTTAAAATTGCAATTTGATTACATTACTGAGTATTGCATGTAAAAATAATCAGATTACTAATTACTTTCAAGTTACTTTCAAAACCTGTCAAACCTACCCAAATACAGTATGAAGTGAAACTCGTGGTTCTTTCAGTAAATTTAGCATGTGTGAATATATGACATGGTCAGAAAAATTTGGATTCATCATAAAACTTGCTTTGGGTGTTGTCACTGTTGGTAGGCTAGCTATCATGGTGATCAGAATCCACTTACTGATCAGAAGGTGGGGAGATCAGGCCCCAGCACCACCAAGCTGCCACTGTTGGGTTCTTGAGCAAGGCCCTTAACCCTCTATGCTCCAGGGGCACTGTATCATAGCTGACCCTGTGCTCTGACCCGAACTTCCAAACAAGCTGGGATATGCAAAGAAAAAGAATTCACCTGTGCTGTAATATATATATATATATATATATATATATAATTACAAATAAAGCTACTTCTATCATTGTATGGTTACACTACAAAGTGAAACTCATAGTTCTTTGAGTAATTTTAGCACACGTCATGATCAGAAAAAGCTGGATTTATCATAAAACTTGCCTTGGACTGCCAAACCGATAAAATATAAAACTTCTCTAACTAGGCTAGTTTGGTGTCGCTAGCCATGGGGAGGCACAGCTAAGCTATCATTGTATGGGTTTAGCTGCTGCAGTGCCATGCAAAGTTAATTATCTTTCCCTATTCTCTGCTCATATCATGTTCACGAAACTGGAACTCATATAGACATTTACACACCTTGTTTTCCTGCTCAGCATGTGAGTGTTTTAGTTTCAATGTAGTCAAAAAAATCAATGTATATAAATTTTTCCTCACACTAACTGTGTGAGCTAGCGTATAGGTATAGGTCTCTGTGGAACATAAATTGGCGTTTCCCAAACAGTGGGCGCCTTCAGAACGGATAGGCATTGTTCAACCATCCAATCAAGTACGATTATGATTAGGGTTATGGTTATTTTAACAAAGCAGGTAAAGCAGTTGAAAAAACGGTTGAAAATGCCCAATAATTGGTAAATGCCTTTTTTGTTCTGCATACTGTAATTGAGAGCTGTCAGCCAATAAGACACGAGTGTTTCCATGTATTGTCCTGTAAACGCTGTCTGATTGGGCTCACCTTCGTTCACTGAAGATATAAAATTACAACACTGCCAACTTCTTATACTGGTATTCAGTTACGTAGTGACAAACCGCAACAAGTGGAGAATTATTTAGAGCTAAAGAAAAAATATTTAGGACTACAGCTCTGAATGACCAGGCCAGGTTACGCCACTGACAGCCACGCAAAACCTGATTAATTTTTTAAATGCATTTTACTTAATATTGTTTTCTTAACAATAAATGTGTAATGCAAGTAGGCCTAACACAATTTTTTGACATCAGTAACTGTAATCAAATTATAGACATTTTAAATGTAATGCGTTACATTACTGTGTTGTCAGAAAATGTCAGAATACAGTAACTCGTTACACCCAACTCTGATTATTGCAACATTCAGGTTTTTTAACGGCTCTGTATTGAATATTAAGTCACTTACAAAAAAAAAAGATGAACAAAACCAGCTGCTAAACAAATACATGTAACATACTAATTACATTTAAAACACTTTGTAGTCTAATACACTTCCACCTATGAGGCACACGTAATTAGGTTAGCCATAGTTTTGTATGAGGTGCAGATTAGGGTTTAAATCTCAATTATTATATGTCAATTATTCACACATTCATGTGTGCTATGGAATCATCAAACAAATACATATGAAATGCTTGCACACACCAATGTGAAACACAGACTGACACACCAACATTACGCTCATGCATACATAATAATTAGACATGTGCAAATACACACAGGGCTCTACAGTGCGACCATGAAAAGTACTTTGTGCAACTTGAGCAACTTGAGCAACAATTTTGTGAAAAAATATATAGGCACACTGGTGAGAGTGACCTGTTCGAAGTTGTATAATACAATCGGAATAAAAACTATAACTCTAAAATGCATCTAGCTACACCGCACTTAGCTACTTTTGCATTGCTTTTCATCACATCAGTCAACAGAACAAGAGTGCAAATATTGCAAAGAAGCCATTATGATGACAAGAGTAACACTGTACAGAGAGCTTACATTTAATTGTTTATGATTATGATATGATCCTGATTAAATCTTAAGCAAAAAAAAAAGATTGGTATCTGGATTGGTATTGGTCGATCAAGATGACAAGAAATTGGTATCAGCTGTAAAAATCCTGATCGGAGCATCAGTAATGAACGGCATTAAACTAAAGCGTTTTGCATCTGGTTGATAAATGAACTCACCCAAACACATCCTATATGAGATTATTCAGATATATACACAATATACGCAGAAGAGTTCGCGGACTGACTCAACAGTGTAGCTTTAAATATATTTAAATGGAGCAGACTTCAAACACTGAACATTGAGGTTTATTGTATTTGTTTACAAGCTGGAACAGGTTAAACGGTTGTTGTTTTTTGCATACAGCCTGTAAAATTAACTGAAAATATTACATTTAGTTTATCGGAAGGTAAATTAATGTGTCATGGCTCACACTATGTTCCTAAATTCTGTCATAATTGACAAGTTCAAGTTTTCTCATGCCTACTTGTGCGTTATATTGTGGCACATTAACGTTACCATCTCTAAAAAAACAAAAAACAAACCAAACTTCAACTATGCTCCTAAATTTTTGTAATTAGGAGCACAAGTGCTCCTAAATAAATTGTTACCGTAGCGCCTTGACACATATACACAAACTCCATACGTGCATACACACTTATAAAACACTCACCCATACAAACTTATAAAACACTAACACATATACACTTATAACACACTCACACATATGCACTTATGAAAGACACACACATATACACTTATAAAACACTCACACATATACACTAATAAAACACTCACACATATACAGAACACGTAAAAAGTGAAGCATACGTTCTACTTTAAACATCAGGCTACTGCCACCCCTCCTCTCTCTCTCTCTCTCTCTCTCTCTCTCTCTCTCTCTCTCACTCACTCACTCACACACACACACACACACACACACACACACACACACACACACACACACACACACACACACACTAATAAACAAACACACTGTTGGCTACCACTATGTGACTACTCCACTTCCTGTCAAACACTTGATCAAGCACGTTGTCTGAATGTCAAAATTAGTTTTTCATGTCAAAAACAGTTTTAACAACAGAATTGTTCCCTATTATAAAAAAGTGCATTATTAGCTAGCAGTCAGTCAGCCAGAAGATAGTAAAAAAGAAAGAAAAGTGAAGGTGGGGCCTTGTATAACAGGTGGGAGTTGGAATACTTATTTGTTGACCATAAAGGAAACCCCGTCTGTCTCGTTTCCAGGAGACTCTGTCCGTAATGAATAACATAAGACGTCATTATGAGACACAAAACACAGTGACAGATATGGGGACTTGAATAGACAAGAGAGGCAACAGAAAGTGTCAGAGTTAGGCTTTAAGAAAGGTCTTGTACACCAGCAAATAATGTTTTCTAAAGCAAAAGCACAAAGTGAAGCAGCTGTAAAAGCCAGTTGGATCGTGGCTGAAGAAATGGCTGAATCAGGCCGACTATACACGGAGGGTGATTTTCTGAAGAAGTACATGCTTAAAGTTAGCTATGTGCTATGTCCTGATAAAAGAGAAGCATTTGCAAGTGTCAGTCTTAGCAGAAATACAGTGGCAGATCATGTGGATGAGCTAGCCATAGATCTACAAGAGCAGCTCACTGAAAAAGGAAAATCCGTTGTGGTTTTCTCACTTGCTGTGAAGGCAAAGTATGATTCAGTCAGGACTGGACAGTTTTATGCTTTTATCCCAGAAACTATGCCACTGCTCCGCCTATAGTTCACCCGTATGCTGTGCATGTTTGGTAGCACATACCCGTGTGAAAAGCTACTCTCAGTTATGAAGATAAACATCTCACAGATCACGACTTATGGACTAGCATCTTCCTTCAATTCTCAGAGATGTAGCAGCTCAGGAGTTGACACCAAGTATTAATAAACTTGCATCAAAGAAAGGAAGCCAGATATCAAGTAGCAACAAACAGATAACAAAATAAGCCTTGTAAAACCTGATAAACACTTAAATAGTTTGGGCAGTTAATTTAAGTGTTATTCATGATTGAGTTATGTTTGCTTTTAGTTATTTGATACTTAAAGTCATATTACCTATTATATGAAGTTCATATTTGTATGAAGCAATGACAACTTTGAGCAGCATTACATTTTTTTTTTCAACAAAAAATAAATCTAAAACATATCTGGCCCACGGATTGGTCTATTTTTTAAAAAATATGGCCCCTAAGTTGATTGAGTTTGACACCCCTGATCTAACGTGTCAGTTAAAGTGGGACAGTAGCTTCCAGGTAAAGTGAGACACTTTTTAAAGCCAATATTATGTATTATGATTATTTATTATTATACTATAATCATATAGCATGTCATGAACCATGTCATAAAAGAGTTACAAATTCGTATTATGTTTTATGTATTCTGGTTAACATTATTAAGGTATTGTGTGGAATTCTGTATCAGAGTGACATAGCCTAATTTGAAAAAACTTTGATCACTTTTCCACTTTGCCAACCACATCCATTTGTATTTGGGACTCAGACACAGTCTCATAGTTTAAGTCTAGGCTTAAAACGTATTTGTTTACTCAAGCCTACCTCTGGATGGAGCTCTCATTTACTCCACTTCCAGATTGCTGGGACTATGGTTGCTTCTAAGGCCAAACAGACTTCATGTAAAACCATAATGAACTTCATTTTACACTATCTGTTGTCACCTAGATGAGGAAGTGTTCCCTTTTGAGTCTGGTTCCTCTCAAGGTTTCTTCCTCTTAACATCTTAGGGAGTTTTTCCTCGCCACCGTCACTACCAGCTTGCTCAAATTTAAATTTGCACATTTAAAATCTGTATACCGTGTTTATATGTTTCTGTAAAGCTGCTTTGAGACAATGTCCATTGTAAAAAGCGCTGTACAAATAAAACTGAATTGAATTGAATTGAACCTTTGACCAGCATCATTCAAAAACCGTGTTGTCAGGCCAAAAAGAGTGCCCATAACCAAGCCACCGTCATACATAATAACAAGAAAAACCAGAAAACTTTACTTATGTTGAAAAATCAAAACAACAATGAAAAAAATCAACAACAACATAATGACCACAAGCACATCAGATGAATGCAAAGGCTGCCACAGAAAATATGGTTCCTGTGATGATCCAAAAGCAGAAGATATCATTTTAGATGCTGCTGTGTTTTTCTGCAAGCAGTGTTTATGGAGATATGATTTTTCAAAGCATAGTCAACAAAATGGATTACTGTATGTTTTTGTTTAAAATGCCTATTGATTTTCACAATTAGGCAGTTTTTCCACTCAGAACTGAATTACCCATCATGTAAAAATCATGTTTGTGTGTGTTTGTGTCTTTCGTAACAATTAAATTGTAACAACAACAAAATAAAATTATTAACTTAAAATCCCTGTCACACTTTTGCTGATGATCTGTCCCACTTCATCCGCAAATATTATTTCAGTGAAAAGCAGTGCCGAAGAGTGTTCAAATGTCTATCATTATCACATTAAAGCTATATCAAATATTTGTTCAATAAATTTACATTTAGGCAGGTAATATCTTTACAAAAAAAATCAAAGGCTAGCAGTATAAAGATTTTGACATTGTGCCATGATGAATCTACCAAAAATTATCCCACTTTTGCATAGTTCACCCTACAGTGTTTTTTGTTGTTGTTATTGTTTTTGTTTTTTTTTATAAATGCAATTGTGTGATTTGGCCACAAGAGCTCCATGTAGTCCACTTTTGTTCAGCCGTATAGAGTAAACTAAATCTGATGGTTTTTCACCCCAACAAGTACTGTAGACTTTCATTGCAATTTACAAAAAAAAAAAAAAAGGGTCAAAAGAAATTGAAGATTAAAAAAAATATATTATACAAGTTTTTAGCTTGAGGGCGCACAGTGGCTTAGTGGTTAGCACGTTCGCCTCACACCTCTAGTGTTCGGGGTTTGAGTCCTGCCGGGGCCGTGTGTGTGGAGTTAGAATGTTCTCTCCATGTTGCGGGGGTTTCCTCCAGGTACTCCGGTTTCCTCCCCCAGTCCAAAGACATGCATGGTAGGCTGATTGGTGTGTCTAAAGTGTCCGTAGCGTATGGGTGTGTGAGTGTGTATGTGATTGTGCCCTGCGATGGACTGGTACCCTGTCCAGGGTGTACCCCACCTTGTGCTTGATGCTCCCTGGGATAGGCTCCAGGTTCCCCGTGACCCTGAAAAGGAGTAAGTGGTAGAAGATGAATGGAAGCTTTTAGCTTTTATCTTTGTCTTAATACCACCTCCATCATAGAAAATGTGTCCATCACAGCAAGGGGAGCACATCCCTACATCTGAGAATGTTACTGTCAGGTACTGTACTTTATGTTCATGTTTCTATCTATGATTAAATACTTCTATGTGTTAGTAGATAAGGTAATCATTGCTCGTTAATTAATCCATTTGGTAAGTTAGTTAATTTTAGCTAAGTTTAGCTGCAGTGGTTAGTTGTTTTGTAAGTGTGTATGTGTGTTTTATAAGTGTATATGTGTGAGTGTTTTATAAGTGTATATGCATGTATGGAGTTTCTCTCTCAGTCAACAGCTGAATCTTGGATCTCAGCTATTTTGTCTTCATATACACAAATGAAAATGTTCTTGAATTTTGTCCCTTTCAGTTGCTCGATTTAGACGTAAAATCTGCTATTTTGGTATCAAATCTACTTTAATGAATGAAAAGTCAAACAACACACCATGGATGTTCATTTCTTTATTCACAGAAATGTTTACAGCATATTCTGATACCCAGCACACAGAGAGGGCATCTAAATAGTGTATCTTTTACGCCTGAACTTGACTTTATGTACAAAATGCTTCAAGTGGGGACCAGTATAAACATCTAGCATCAGCAAGAAAAGTGTCAGAGGTCAAGACATCTCAGACACATTTGCATACTCAGTTTATTCAGGACATTCCAACACATGGACCATTATTTTGTAGCAGAAACCAGTCACTACCAGTTGATCAGAGGTGTAGTATAAAATGCATCAGGGCACACTAAACTTTAGTGAAAAGGCCACACTAAAAATCGCAAAAAGAAATCATAAGAAGTAAAGAACCATTTAAAAAATATTTTCAAAATTAAATACAATTAAGGAAAGTTCATTGCTTCCTGGTTTAACAAAATAACAGTACCATCAAGCAACGAAGCAACAATTCTTTTTCTCATGTGCTCAATTCTAAGTGAGCATCCTTGGTGTTGGTTCTCTTTTGTTTTTCAAATTTCCAAACAAGCCCACACCGTAGTAAATCAAGCATAAAGAATAGTGCTTCAAACGATGCCACAAAACCCCCAGGGGCTCGAAGACCTACTATTATTCGGTGACCTCTCCGCTCTCAGAGTGAAAAGGCCCAGCACTCAAACATCCCAGGAGATGAGGATGTAATGGACACTATTAGGGAAGAGTGGAAGAAGGGGGGACAGGGCAAGTGAACAGTGGTAGAGGGTTTCACTTCTTCACCATGGCCTCCACATAGAAGGGTCACCCCCTGGGAAGGCAGGGGGAAGGGCAGAAGGGGCTAAAGGTTGGGGGGAGGGTGATCGAGGTGGGGAGGGCCTCATGCCAGCCCCTTCTCTCTGCAAGAGGATTCCAGGAGAGCAGTGGGGGCTGCTGGGTGGGGGGGGGCTTACAGGAGATGGAGGAGTGTGTAGGTGGAGAGGACGGGGCTGAAAGGAGGGAAGAGCCAGCGGAGACTGTGTAGGCGAGGTGGGAAGAGGAACAGGGCTGGTAGTGCCAGCACTGCTCGTGGCTCCACTCTCTCCACTGATTTGGGGCAGAGCCTTCAACAGGTGGTTCAGAAGACGAGCGCCCAGTGATTTGTCCATGCCAGGGCAGTTGAGGAGTAAATTATGCACCTCGTGCATACACTGTATATAACCACTACTGTATCGCTGACGAGATTCAAAAGTCACACTAGGTCCCTGACTGGCTGCTGTAAAAAAAATAATAATAAAATGCAGAAAAATTATTTAATCACACATTTTGAATTATGACCTTTGCACATGATAATAAGTATGGGTCTTTTTTTAACATTTCATTATTGTCTAGACATACAACAGGTGTAAATCCAACATGAGTAGTTTACGAATGGCATTACTAATTTTCCATTTCATTACACAGTTTTCATAACACAACTTCTGACACAGACGTCAACAGAGCATTTAATATTCACCTGGTCCAAGGCCCCGCTGCAGGCCCTCCATGTGTTGCACAGTTATCTCCAGAACATCCGCTTTCTCCAGTTTTGATTGCTTAACAAAAGTACACAATATACAACGTTTTGCAAACATGAATAGCTGTGAATACTTATTTGAGTTCTCATCAGTAAAAGCCAATTTATAGTGTAACAGGTTGTGTATATGTGCACATGTGCATGCTGGTTTGTTTATTTAAGTAAACTCACATCCAAATTGTAAGCATCCACCATAATACCCTTGAGCTGCTCCAGGCTTGAATTGATGCGTTCTCTACGTCTCTTCTCTATCAGAGGCTTTCGAAGCTAAAATATGTGTTTACACTGTTGATTACTATAAAGCAAAGCGTGTTAAAAGTGTCATCTCAAATGAGAGCTGTGGCATGCAGGCACTATCAGCTATCCATTAAAAACAATTCTACCCCGAGTGTAATTAATAACCTGTAATCATCACGTGGTGTCAAAATATTAAAACACTACAACAACTCCTCCACCCAAGTCATCATATGAGGTAAGATTACTTTACCTTACGCTCCTCTTTGGCGTTGAAGCTCTTTTCTGGTCCATTGCCGAGATTTGAAGCAGTCATAGCTCTGCTTAATTTCTCACGCAAACTAAAATTAACTCTGAGACTCTCGGTGAGTTTCTCGTGTCGCTAACTTCCTCCTAAGTGGAGGCGAATGGTGCCTGCTTGGCTGGGAAAATTAGACTTGCACCTCGCTTTAAACGTGTAGCTGTCGAAACCTCCCCTCCAAACCACCACCCTTAGCCATTAACATGACAATGCATGGGTGCTTTTAGCAGCACACTTTCCCACAGTCTCGGGGGAAGGCCATGAAGAGCTTGATGTCGCTGCATTGAGCTAATAATGGAAACGTTGAGAATAACGAAACTTGTTTCACAGAAAAGCAAGAAAAAGTCGGTCAGGTCAGATACAGGGCACCGGAACAGAGAGCATTTTGGTGAGAAAGTGAGAAAATGAAACGACCCAGAATGTGTACAGTTAACGGTGCCAACGTGTGTTATGTATCGACCACCGACCAGAGTGTGATATACCGCAGGATGAATTACAATGTTATTTTATTTGGGTGGACTTCCTGTTAATGATTTGACATCTGAAAAACCACGAGTTACCCGAGGGACTGTATCTTTAGCAGGATTAAAACAACACTGGACTTGAGGACAGGAAGGAGGGAGCTGCTTGGAGGGGGGTATCATGCTAATCGATATAAAGAAAGCTCATTTTCCCATGGGATGAAAAACCAAGGGAAATTCTTGATCATTATCTCCACGTTTAGCCGACCCCATTCCCTGTTCTTGTTCCCTCCTTCATCTGTGGGACGGACACACTCTGGTGAAGCGAGTCTCTCTCTCTCTCTCTCTCTCTCTCTCTCTCTCTCTCTCTCTCTGCTGTTGTTCTTGTAAGTCAGAAGAATAGACAAGGTGCCAAAACTATAATGGCAAGCATAGGCATTTAAACTCGAGTTAGTGTTCCTTTCTCACTTGGTTTTAAAAATCAGTTTACTTGTCCCTCTCACTCCTCCAGAACATGAGTTAAATTAACTAACAAACTAAATAAACAACTAAAGATAATTAAACAAAACAAAACAAAACAAAAAAAACCTTGAAGAACTAAATGAAAACTAACAAAAATAATGAACAGTTAAAGGAAATTAAACTGTTTTCATTTCACTGCAAGTTATATACTGTATGTAATTGTGTGACAAATAAAATCTTTAAAATAACAAACTAAAGGAATTAAAGAAAAATCAATTAAACAAACAGCTCATAATTAAATAAACATCTAAAGGGATTTCAACTAACAACCGAAGGGAACTAAAATACCAAAATGAAGACCCAACAACGCAATTAAGAACTAAGGAAAATTCAACAAAAATAAATAATAAAAGCAGGTTAATTACTTTTAAATACTTTTTTTATTTAGCCGAAAAAAAGAGGTTACCCATTATAATATAGTCATTTGCAGTTTTTCTTTGCTAAAAAAAGGAAGTATATAGTGCAGCATATTTCAGTTGCAAGCATACAGACACCTTTCTATCAACTACATATTTAGCAAATATATACAGTATACTGCATATCTATATAAATAAATGACTTTTTTTTTATTAAATTATAGTTTTATACAGTCAGTAAAAAAAAAAAAGCTTTAATCTAGCACAAAGTTGTATATAGAACGACACAAGAATGTATGCTCCTTTAACAAAAAGTTACTAAAAACCCTTTAGAAAGATAAAAGAAACATTTTCTGGATGATACAAAGATCACCAGAACAGTGGGACTAAAAACCATTTGGCAATTAGTAACCTTTTTTTGAGTAACATATTAGAAAGCAAATGAAATCTCATGCCATGCAAGACATTTACAAACTGGTTTGCAGACAAAGTTCAGCATATAACTTTTCACACCTTTGTTGCTGACGTGACACTTCTCAAGACCATAATATTTCAAAGATGTCTGCTCTAATATGCTAGAAAGATAAAATCTCACATTAAGAAAAACCATTGTGAAACATTCACACTTTTTCCCTACAAGACTGTTTTAAAATGTTGCGTGTTTTAAACACTTGTTTTAAAATGTTGTGTGAACACACTATAATATCACCATACAGGCAACATACTTATGTGCAGAGTGCAAGGTCACCATTAATAATAACAAGAACACATTTTAATTTACTCCTAACTTCTAACACATTTTCTGAGCAGTCAAATATAGGTTTGTCTGATGTACATTTGTTTTTCCAGAACAGCAAATTACGCTAGATTTTAAATGACATTAGACATTTTGCAAAGCTTTTCTTACTTAAAAACAAAGAGCCTTTAAGTCTTACTCTAATCTTCAGTTTAATATCTTAAACCACAATCTTATCTTAAGGCAGAACATTTCCTCTCATGGGCAAATGTAAATTTCAGACATCTTAACTGCTACTTAGATTGAATTTATTCTATGTCTTACAGAACAACATCTTTTTTTTTTTCTTTCTTTTTTTTTTTTTTCTTTTTTTTTACAATACTGGTGTTTGTAGGGCTTTTGGAGGACTCTTAATAATTTATTTGACTCTATAGAATTGTTGTATACAGGTCATTAACAGTACAAATGGAATTTAGTTAACTGAAAGGAAATAATAATACAGAAATAAGTGGTTTGTAGTTAATGGAAATAAAGATAAATGTTTTTTCACAGAACTGATATGTTGACCATACACACGCCTGTGTTAGGTATACATTTTTGTGTTACATAGAGGTCCTGTAAAGAACCGGCATTACTGGGTTTTAATGATAAAATGGAAATGCTCTGTATATATTATGCAATTATTAAAGTTATTTATACACTGTGTTACAGAAGGTTTTCGTCAAAGTAATATCAGTTTTTGGCTGAGAGGATGGTGTGGGTGTCAGGAAACAGAGCACAAGTGCACATCCTCAGTGGTTTTATTCAACGTAGCAACAAGACAGACAGATAATACAAAAGTGATGTAAAGAAACAGGCAAGGGTCAGGCGATGAGCAAACAACATGAACTGGGCTAGGCAAAATCACAAAATGAGAAAAATACAACTAGATCAAAAACCAGGGACACACACGGTAATCAAATGTTTTGGTATCGACTGGTACAAAATGACAGTGTATACTTCACATGCTTATGTGAACTGAAAGTCCTTCAGTACAAAGAGTTTCGGTGTTGTAGTCCTCAGCAGTCTTGTTTACAGATTGTGCTGAATTCTCAGAAGTGTAGTTAGATGCCATTTCCGGCATCAACATGACAGTGGAAAGGAAGATTTTACATGTAGATCTGCATGTTGACAGGCCCAACATTTTGAGGTGAGTAGATCAACTATGAGGTTCTTACTCAAGAGCCCAACAGTGGCAGTTTAGTGGTGCCCGGATTTGAACTCACAACCATCCCATCAATAGCACAGGGCCATAGATAGATCATTTTATAGCATATATACTTTCCCTGATACCCACATTATAACCTGAATCACATGATAAACAAACACTAGAAATACTTGTACCCTAGAACTGGCCAGCCTGGAAGAACTGGTTATTCTTTACCACCCCCAAACTGGACCATTTTCATTACAAGCCCATGGAACCTTAAGTAAGACAGTCTCTGATTTGATATAACATGGCAATTAATTATCTTTTACCCTCCAACACGCTCCAGTATTTCAATTGTGGTTTATTATCAAGACTGGTTCCAAAACATGTTCTGTGAATGTCTGGTTAACCTAACATAATGAATAGGCTGCAAATGTATTTCTTAATAATGAAAAATAACAATAAAACAAGCAAAAAAATAAAACAATTATATTTTTCACAAACATCAATTTTTTTTGATGATTTATACAGAATATCATCAGTATATCATGGATATCAGCATAATATGTTCACTATTATTAATAAGGGCAATAACAAAAATACTAAGTCCAATACTGCTGAATTCTATATGTGGAAATAGAACACTATATACTATTAAATAAAAATAAATTCTGTTTGCAACACCCAGTTACACCAGTTTAACCATAGAAACAGAATCAACTAAATGTGAATACTTAGACAGTATTCATTTAATGGAGGGATTATTATTATTATAATTTAAAAAAGACAAAAAACAACACCAATAAGAAGTCAGCAATATGTCACCATAATGTTTATTTTTATGATGCAGATGTCTGTCAATTGTAATTTCCACTACTTACAGCCAAAAAGACTATTTTTGACTTTAGGTACTGGCAAGTGCTTTGGAGCGGGTGTTTCCATCAGAGCTCATGTTGTTCATTGGCAACATTCTCCGAACAGCATCTATTTCAACATTTTTACGGAACGTCTCTGTAGTAAAATAGTACGCCAGTGGGTCCAGAATGGCATTCAGACAAGTTACCATCAAAGTATAGTAGTAGGCAGACATCACTGAGCATGGTATCCTCTCAGTATCGTGTCTATAGGAGTAAATCACCACCAGCATGGCATGATATGGCAGAAAGCAGCACAGAAATATGGCCAGGTTAATGCTTACCATCCTCTGGATCTTGCAGCTGTCAATCAAGCCAGAGGTCTGGACTGCAGTGCTATTCCTGACAGCACGTACTAACCCCCATGAACAGATAACCATGATGATCAGTGGCATCCCAAATCCTACTGTCAGTGAGGAGGCAATGGCATTGATGTTTGTGGCATATGCTGGAAAGCTTCTAAAACACTTGGTGTGGTTTTCCTCCTTTTTATTAGTCAGGTACATCGGCAGACTGGCTCCTGTTGTTAGCATCCAAATCCCCAGACAGACTAGTGGTGCCTTTTTGCGGCCTTCACGCACTCGGGATGACATAGGGAAGCAGACAGCCAGGCAACGGTCAAGGCTAACACAGGTAAGGAGAAAGATGCTTCCATACATGTTGGCTAACAGCACAAGACCAGCAAGTTCACAGATCTTTTGTGATAGGCCTTGAAATCCCAAGTGATAATAGATCCGTAATGGTAGAGTACAAACCAGAAGGAGATCTGCTATAGCAAGGTTGGTCATGTATACAATGGTGTGTGAGCGTGACTTGGTGTAGCAGAAAAAAACTACAATTGCCATAAAGTTGAGCGTGATCCCAGTTATACAGACCACACTATATACAGCAACAAAAACATAGTTTGTCTGATTCTGATACCATTCAGCTGTGCCCTCCTCACATGTTAAGTTAGATGACATAGTTCCTCTTTTGGTTGGTGCTTGAAAGACAGATACATGAACATTTACATAAGATGTTAGCAATAAGTTCAAGCCATTTTGCAATATTTTTAGTCAAGTAGAAATGCACTTCTCTATATCATAGAAAGATAAGGTCCTGAACTGAACACCTCAAATATTACAGAACTGCCTATGTACTTGTGTGTAAATAAACAGAAGGTGGTAATTTAATAGCTGATTCTTCTATAGCCAACAATGCCTTTTTCAGTTGATACATGTGTTGTTTGGTATAGTGTGATGACATTACACAAATGTTGCATGTTGGTAAAATTGCATGTTAATCTAAGGGTAAAACGGCTAATTGTATGTGATGTAAAAGGCTGTCTCTGTCATACAATATTTGCAGTGATCACTTAGAGTGATTTATATATTTCTATATTTGTGATTATTTCATTGTTAAGCTTTATCTTTGGTTTTGATTTGACAAATAATATCACACATAGACAAGATTACACCATCAGCATAAAACAGCTGAATTGCAGAGTTTGAAAGGGCATGAATGATCACAAATTATGGCAGAAATGGAACCATGACAAATAACATCACACCATGATTTAAATAAAGAACTATGCCACTCTAAGTGTATCCCACAAAATAGCTGTTATGATGTCAATTTCCTTCCTTTTTTAACCGCTTCACATACAATGATTACTATGAACATAAATTCTATTGAACCACTGTTTTATATTATTTATTAATTATATGTAACTATAAAGAATTAATGTTTGGGAGCATATTTATGTTCTGAAGAGGGTTTTCTGTATTTTATTCATTATATTCCACAAACCTGCTTTGTCAGTTTTATATAAAACCTGAAATTCACTTTGGATTTTTTAGTCTGTCTTTGTTACTTGTACACTCCACAGTGTTCACCCTTATGCAGTTGACTGACTGGAAATAGTTATTGTTACAGTAACTGTAAATAAGTAATACAGTAGAACAAGTGGCAACCCCCACTTACACTGTGGTTTCTAACAAGCACATTTTGAGTGTTGCAATGCTGCGATGTTTCCAGCTAATGCTGCGACATCTTTCAGCACATAATATAAACTGAGTTCTGTTTAAATTTAGAATAATAGTTGCAGCAAAATTTTTATACATAGCATTATAGCATGAAGTTATCCTTGAGTTTGTTGGTTCTCTTTAAAGCTTTCACACTAAAGCTGAAAACCTGATCTGTTATATACTTGTATACCTAGAAATTGTAAACACAAAATACTTTCTCTTCCATTTACTTCAAATGTAATTATACATCACAGGAAAATACTCATTCATACAACTCACACAGTAAACTAGTTTTTAAAAGTGTTTTTTTTTTTAAAGAATCATTCAACTGTAAAAATAAAAAAGTATATTGCAATTAAGTGGAAATGAGTCATGACCTTGAACCACATAGTTCAACATCACACTTACCTGTAAAACATTTAGGAGTGAAGAGAATCTGTTGTTTCAGTCAAAATCCTGCAGTAAGGCTGAACTAGTTAATTTGTTACTCTCTCATTTCTCTTAGTGTGCACGAGATAAAGTATTTCATGTTAAATGTGACTTCTCAGGAAGTGCCATTTCAGTGCTCTAAACCGCCCGCCCAAGACTTTTAACAAAGCTTCCGTTTCTAAAGCCCAGATGTATGAACACAGCCTCATTTACAACCCAAATAAATTCTCAATCCAGACACAAGCCCTTCCAGCAAAGATTTATGTGACTTGAAATAAAAATATGGGTATTATAATTCAGATCAGCTTGACTGTGCCGACATTAGGCCCTAAAGATTACTAAATGTGAAACTGTCATGGGTATGATGCTCACACAACATTAGATAGCGTGAAACAACATAAATGAACCACAGTCATATACAGAAGGCGAATCCACATCCATGTTCTTCAGCTTAAAGTTCAAATTTCCTTTTGTCAAATTTGCCAGATCCTTTTGCACCACATAGTGATAAAGCTGAAGACCAAATACACATGACAACATAAAATTACAAAATTCAAGCAACAAATATACTGAAAAATAAGTCTATGGACATAATAATTTGAGAAATAAAAAATTGTGATGCAGGACTGGCACAGCTTTAGAGAAGTGGCAGACAAGAAGTCGAGTTGTGTTAGTAGCTTCGGTGTCAGTATCATTGGGGCTGGAATTGATTTGATTTAGTTGATGGAATTATTCATTAATAATGAATTGTCATGTTATAAATTATTATGTAATTAACTGTGATTGTGTTACTCTCTGAGGAGAGGTGTGAATATGTTTTAGAATAGCTTGGTGACTTGCGACTGACTCGACTCAGAGCAGGATAAAGTGGTTACTGAGGAATGAATGAATGAATTTTTCATTACAGTGTGTTGTGCTAATAAATGTGCCAATAAGCTCTGAATATGACTGTAACCTACAGAAAACACACTATAATAAAGTTGGGCAAAAATCAGACCGTACAGGAGTTTTTGTGTGTCATTTTTGCAGTCAAAAAATGCTTGATTTTGTTGTGGGGTTTTTTCACAATTTGTGATGTAACTTTTTTTTTTTTGCTGAAAACTAAATTGCAATTGCATGAAATTGATTTGTAGTCTTTCACAGTGATGTTTGTTGGTAAATGAGACCTTTTCTAGTTGTACTCATGTACTACACACTTGAATCGAAAAGGTTTAGTTAAGTGAATTAAGAAATATTATTTTTAACTTGAATAAATAACTGCTCAGCAGCTTATTTGCTAAATGTTAACTGGGAGTCTGAAGTCGAGACAAAGTTTAAAATAAAGTCTAGTTTAAAATAAAACCTGTTCTACACACAAACCCAACATAAATGTGGGAAAA
Organism: Ictalurus punctatus; assembly: GCF_001660625.3. Lineage (NCBI taxonomy): Eukaryota > Metazoa > Chordata > Actinopteri > Siluriformes > Ictaluridae > Ictalurus > Ictalurus punctatus. The sequence goes on along the minus strand of NC_030422.2, from coordinate 16,701,346 downwards.
GATTCAGGCCGGAAGTCTCACGCCAACCCAGGCCAAACCATACACAAACAACAAGGTTTGACACCACTTACAGCTATATACACTCACTGATCAATCTGCACATGCATTCAAATATCGAATCAGCAGCTCAATGAATAAAATCATGTAGGCACCGGTCAAGAGCTTAAGTTAAATTTAAGATCCAACATCTGCATGGGGAAAACAGTTATCTAAGAGACTTTGACCACAGAATGGATGTGGTTTAAAAATCTTTCACAAATAAACATTTTAGAGATTACACAGAATGGTTTGAAAAATAATCAGAAAATGCCCAATCATCTGTAAGTGCAAAAGTCTTGTTAACAAGAGAGGTCAAAGGAGAAAAGACAGACTAGCGTCTCAGGTTCAAGAGAACAGGAAGGCTACAGGGACACAAATAACCACTCTTTGCAACAGCTATGCACAGAAAAGCATCTTTGTATGCACAGTTTTACTCTGTCTTAGAATGGGGTTGTTAATAATTTGGTTGGTGAGTGTATGTCAAAAGAAAAGCACAAGTCAGATTACATTTAGCAATAATAAAACAAAATATTATGAAAGTAATACCTTTATTCATTTTGTGTCTGGTTCTAATAGGAGCTACTATTCTATACCATTTCATTAATCTCAGTTCCTAACATCAACAGTCTAACCTATACCATCATTACTGCAGTTTACAGACTGTACCTGTGAACACTGTTCTTGACTGTTCGGTTGTACAGTTTAATAATGTCAATTACACAGCCAGTTGAGGGTTTGTTGGCTAGATAGTACGGGTGTAACGCAATGCCATTATCTGTGTATGTTGAGTTTGCAAAGAATTCATGTAGATTTTGATATTCAAATTTAAACAGGAAGTGGGTGTGACCTACATCCTGAAGCCTACCACTATCATATAGCATACTACTATGCACTGAAAAACAACAAATAGTATTTTGTAGGACATAAATTCAACTCCTGAATCAGACATCCTGTGGAACTTTCTGACAAGCTTTCTATCTTCTATCTAATGTGACTGAGTAAGCAAGTTAACTATGTTTCTTGATTTGAGAAGTACATTGTTGCTTTGAAAAATAGTTACCTTTCTATTTTCTATCGAATGTGACTGAGTAAGCAAACTAACTATGTTTGAAAGTAATATTGTCTTTCCCAAATCAAGAAACTGTTATTTATAGCCATCTGATAATATTTTACTATATTTATCTCAGTTTTCAGGTTTGTTACATTCCAGAAAGATCAGAAAAGGTCACTGTGCATGCTATCAGAATCTACTATACAGCTGGGATGCCATGCTTCTGTGAGTCAAAATGGAGTCCTTTAAGCAGCATTTCATTATAATGACCATATAATTTTCTAAGAAATTTTCTTTTAATAGCAATGGAGAACAATCATTAAAGAAAAACACGCAAATGAATGTACAAGGACAGTGTGTTGTATCTTGGGCTCAAAATCTAAAAACATATTACTTTTGTTTGTACAGAAATATGGCAAAAATATAATTTTATTCTGGAGGCACTGTTTTGGTCAGACTCCTGTGATGTGTAGTGCATCTCCTATTAGTATCCATGTTACCAAATTTGGTATTTGTCTAGCAAGCAGGGTTGCCAGGTTCTACATATACTGATTGTATTTCCAGTACTGTAAATCAGTGTGTGGGTTAGTTAGCTTTGGGAACTTCAATAAACCTGGCAACCCTCCCCATGAGCTTATCTGAGCTGTCCTTTAATGCTCCACAATAAAAAACTCTTGCTCCCATGAAACAAATGAGCATGTCAAATCAGGATTTCTCCCAGAACAGTTACTGGACAGGAATGAATTAATTAAATAAATAAATAATTAAATGTGTTTCAGGTTGGGTTGTCTATAAATTCACAATCACCTTTTCACTGTTAAATGTTTATTTTAGATGTAAAAAAAAATAAATAAAAAAAATAAAAAAAGAACACTGAAAGCTGTGTTATTCTCTACTGAAATTCATTTCCTAAGTATCATACAATTTAAATCCCACCACTTTAAAAGCAGTGTGTTAAAAAAAAATTGTATCAGAAATTAAAGTACTTCAGAATCGAACTGGTCTACCACTGACCCTTGGTCATAAAAAAAAACTATCCTTAAAATCAGAAGCTCTGATTTTAAGGGGGTTTTAACTACCAAGGGGGACACTGCAAAACACAAAAATAAACAACTGTGGCATTGCACAATAAAGTGGATAATAAAAGTGTTATTTATTTATTTATTTATTTATTTATACAACTTTGAGTGAACAACGAATCTAAGATTAGACTTGATCTGCGCCCCAGACCCAACTATACATTACTGTAGGACAGAGTTCCTGTCCTCAGTCTCCTGATTCCCTGAACACCCTGAATGGTGCTCCATGTCCAGGAATGATGACATCAGCAGTCCTTAAAGCAGTCCGCCGACTCATCTCCTGCAACTCTGGGTTCTCGCTAAGCTCTCTCCATGAGTCTTCATCAGCACAACACTCAAACAGGTCCCCAGCCACGAGAACTTCTCCCACAACTGTTCCCTTTACAAGAACACTGACATCACGTCCTGTATGGCCAGGCGTAGGTATAATGGACACCTGATGGATAACAAAGATTTCTGCCTCAGCTCCATGATAAACAAACATGACAGTGAAAGTGTATGTTTGAAACATGCCTTGTTAAAATGCTTGTGGCATAAATGGAAAACCATTTCAAGACAGTTTTGATTTGAAAACTAAGCAAGTATTCTGCCTTAAAACACTTTTGCTAAGTACTACTACCATATACTTACCCCTCTGAAACTATTGGGAATGCAAGGCCAATTTGTTTGTTTTTGCTGTAGGCTGAAGTCATTTGGGTTTGAGATCAAATGATAAATATGAATATTTTATTTCCTGGTATTTACATGTCGATGTGTTAACCAACATAGAACACAGCACATTTTGAATCAGACTACCTAATTTGAAAGTGAGCAAAAATATTGAAACGTGATTAACAGGTGTTTCCTGTTACCCAGGTGTTTCCTGTTAGATTGATTGTTTAAACAATAAATAACTCTGATAATCTACTCTTGGTTTCAGCCTTTAGTTTCACCTGTGAAGACTGCATTTGTTGTTAAAAAGGATAAGCCAACATGAAGATCCAAGAGTTTAATGGAAGAAGATCAATACAACAATTTGGAATGTCCTGAAAAAGAAAGAAACCACTAGTGTACTGAGCAACAGACACCGTATAGGTCAGCCAAGGAAAACAACAACAGCTAAAGACAGAAACATTGTGAGAGCTGTGAAGAAAAATGTTCTGGAACCCAGATTAACCTTTACCAAAGTGATGGTAAGGCCAAAGTATGGAGAAAGAAAGGATCTGCTCCTAATCCAAAACATAGAAGCTCATCTGTGAAACATGATGAAGGAAGTGTCATGTCTTGGGCTTGCATAGCTGCTTCTGGAACAGGATCAGTAATCATTATTGATGATGTGACTCATGATGGTAGCAGCAGAATGAATTCAGAATTTTACAGGAACCTTTTGTCTATGAGTTTACAGAGAAATTCATTCAAATGAATCAGGAGGAACTTCATCATGCAGCAAGACAATGATCCAAAACACACTGCCAACTCAACAAAGGACTGGCCAAGTGAATCACCAGACATTAACCCAATTGGGCATACATTTCAACTCTTGAAGAGGAGACGGAAGGAACCCCCAACCTCCCATAGACCCCACCCCCACTGGAAAAAATCAGGAAATTTATCACAAAAGAATAAATCAACAATTTGGTGGTGTCAACAAGTCACAGGCTTGATACAGATACTGCAAGCAAGGGATATGCAACAAAATATTAAGTGTTATTTACTTTAATTTACTTCAAGACTTATCTGTTCCTATATTTTTGCTTACCTAAAAATTGGGTGGTCTGTACAAAAGGTTCTATGTTTTATGTTGTTTAACAAATCTAGATGTAAATACCAGGAAATAAAAGCTGAAATGCTAAACTCTCATCTCATATTCATCTTTTGATCTCAAACCCAAATGTCTTTGGTGTATAGTATAAACAAAAGGAATTGGCCTTGCTGTTCCAATAGTTTCAGAAAGGACTGCAAATATCAGTCATCAACAGCCATCATACCAACCCTACAGTGTTGTGCAGCTTCTGCTCAACCAGCACCTACACTTTATGGGTAATGCACACACACTTCGCTTTTTACAGATTTAGTGGTGTGTTCTTAATCAAATTAATCCCAGTTCACACTGTTTTCAATGCACCTTTTCATTTTCTCATGCTGTTTTTGAGACCTTGTCAGTAGTCCTACAAAATTTTAATTTTCCCTAATTTTGCCACTACTGGGAACATTTACTTTTCTAGTTGAGGGAACAAACACGCTCAACTCCAATATTTACCAATTCTTTGGGTGAGAGTCAAGTAAAACTTATTCGAAATGAACAAAAACCACACTCTCAAGGGTACTTTTTTAATGGAAGTAGGCTATAAACAAGACTAACACATTTCAGCATTAAGCCATCCTTGGTGACATTTACTTTTCACCATCAAAAGAGGAAATGGTATGTTTCAAAATATATAACGTGTTTATCTGATTACATCGTTTTGTTTGATATCAATATTTGGCACATACCTTTCCTTTTTACAGATTTAGCAGTGTGTTGAAAAAACTAATCCCAGTTTCACTTTTAGATTTTTCAATTAACCTTTTAATTTCCCCATAACAATACAAACCACAGAAAATTGGCCAATGAAATTAAAAATGTGTTCTTCAGTCTTTAAGTAAAACTCCACCCTGAAACACGTGTACTGAAATATCTGCAATACGCTTAGCGGTCCTCCTGCTAATTTGTTAACTCATGATGTGTTTTCAGAAGTCAGTGATTGTGTCATGCTGACGTCACACGGAGACAGACTTACTAGCACAGACACACTGACGTTTAATCACTGATATAGGTCATGAGAATCATGAGATCATTAGTGATAACAGTCATGTTTTGTAATTATAAATATTATAAATATATTTAAAAAAGCAAGTATAAATTGCATTAATAATAATAATAATAATAATAATAATAATAATAATAATAACAATAATGTGTGTTTGTGTGTCTGGGTCTGGCCTTACATATGGGTCGATGGGGTAGGGTGACCCCTCCGCAAGCATATTCGGCAGGTATCTATCCCCCTGGCTTAGGTCACACCCCACGACTACTGTTGCTCTGGGGAACAGGTTTAAATTGCCCACGTGGTCCGAGTGTCCATGTGTACCAACCACAAAACTCACATCGGCAGGTGACAATCCTTTTTCTTTTAATTTAGAGAGTAGGAAGTCTCTGTCCCATGGCCCTCCCGTGTCCACCAGTATAGTTGTCGGTCCGGTCAGTAAGGTAATGCTGCCGTCTGCCCGAAAAGAGCCATCAGTCTGGTTCAGGCAGTAGCCATGTTTCAGCACGGACACACAGTAAGGTTCACCCACAATAACCTCACTAACCTCGGCACACTCGCTCTTCCTAATCCTACACTCCGCAGCCATCCCCGTGTTAAGTTATACTGTCTAATGTAAATAGTTCATATGTTAATGGATACAAACTAACTAGCACGATTTTCCATTACTTGTACGGAAACATGTTTGTGACAAAATAGCGTTTACGTTGCGTTATTGCACTGTAGAGAAATGGCTCCATCTGCTGTCATAGTCCATGAGGCAAGTGCTGTTGTTCTGTTGTCTGCTTAGTGTGGGGGACCTGCACAGCGGACACTTAACATAAACATAATGTTTAAAAACACACTTTTGAATTAAAGTCTTGGTCTGCCCTGTTTTTTGTTTTTTGTTTTCAGTCTTTCTGAATAAGTATGAGCCTCAAAAGACTTTTCTCAAATCAGGTCAACATTACAGATTTCTGCCATTCCGTGCCCAGAAAAGTGGTTAATCGTCTAGCTGAAGAAGAAACTTTGTACTTTATTACTTTATTAAAATACAACGTAGTTGAATCTCCTATAGAACCCAAGAGAAGCATGGCATCTCTAAGTGTATATCAGCTGTGATGGGGCTTCAAAGGAGATTTTCGCACAGGCTGTGCTGTTCTCCAACAACAGTGTGCATTAAATGAAGGAAAGGTGATATTTCAATGAGATATTTGGTCATTTGATTGGCTAAAATGATGAATTCCACATGTTTATACGGTTTAATAAAAACACTATATTAATATTGGGTAGCCCTTTGCTCTCAAAATAGCTTAAATTCCTCATGGCATGGATTCCACAAGGTCCATGTTGACATGATTGCATCACACAATTCCTCATATTTTTCAGGTGCACTTTCAAGCTGTGAATCTCCCGTTCTACCACATCCCAAAGTCTTCTATTGGATTCAGATCCGGTGACTGGGAAGGCCACTGAAGAACAATGAACTCATTGTCATGTTCATGAAACAAGTTTGAGACGACTTTTGCTTTGAGACATGGTGCATTATCACACTGGAAGTAACCATTAGAAGATGGGTCAATTGTGGCCATGAAGGGATGCACATAATCAGTAATTATACTCGAATAGGTTGTGGCATTCAAGCGATGATTGATTGGTATTAATGGGCCCAGAGCGTGCCAACAAAACATTTCCCACATTATTACACCATCTCCACCAGCCTGGACTGTTGACACAAGGCCAATTCTGACCCTACAATCTGTGTGCCTCAGCAGAAATTGAGATTCATCAGACCAGGCTACAATTTTCCAGTCTTCACCTGTCCCGTTTTGGTGAGCCTGTGCCTACTGTAACCATACTTTGCTCTGCAACAAACATGACATCTCTAGATTGTGATTTTGTTGTGTGGGTTTCTATAGAGTTCACTATTTTTGTTTACTGGTTTAGTTTTTTGTTTGTTTTGGTTTCATGCACACAAGTGGAAAAAAAGTCTGGAGCGTAAATCAAGAGCATCGTGGAATTAATGCTTCACTTAAGCGTCTGTGATGCAACCAGTGTGAACTAAAATCCTTTTTATATGAAATTGAATGTAGTTTTGACACATTGTATGCTGCTACATGCAATGTATGACACTACATGCATTGCTTAATGTGATGCGTTTAGGGTGAATTGGCCTAAAGGAATTGGTTTTAAGTAATATGTATCAGTTACATTTTGTGAAATGATATAGGCATCTTTTAGCTAAATATTACTCTCTCTGACAAAATCCAAACAAGCACAAGGACAATTAGACCTTTATAGCAGTTGTATAGTCATGCTGTTTTGAGACCTTTAGGCTAGTGTCAGTTGTCCCATAAAATTGTGATTTTCCCTTTCCTTTGCTGGCACATTCCTAATTTTGCTGCTACTGGGAACATTTACTTTTCATCATTAAAAGAGGAAATGATATGTTATTAAATTCTAATCAAACAAAATATATAATGTGTTTATTTTGATTATATTGTTTTGTTTGGTATCAATCTTGGAAAAGATTTTCTTATTTTTTCTATAGAAGAAGCAGGGCAGACTCTATGGCTGAAAAATTCATTACCAGACTCTCAGGTAGCGCTTACCAAGAATATGTTTCAAGAACAGAAAATTCACTTAAATTAACATCTATCTACTTTTTAAATGTCTGGCTCAGACTATAAATCATATGGCAACTTTGCTAGCTCAGTTTGCTGACATTTTCATTTGCATAGTCTATTAATCAGATAAAGCCATTTTGAAGTTGCTCTTTTATTCCATTATAATTTATTATTAATTCAGACATTAAGAAAGACAAGGAAATTAAACCACGATTAAAACTCATTTTCCTCCCTCCTAGACAATGATTCCCATTGAACGGCAAAGCCTTCCATCAAAACATACACAGGGAATTCCGGAATACGTAAAGGTTGCACATTCTGTGCCCTGGAGTAAGCCTAACCGCACTAATAAAAAGGTGATATTAGTTTTTGAACTTTTCACATTCTGAACATTTCAGCTGCATTTATGAACATGCCTGAGTGCTTGCTCTTTTTTCATTTTTCATTTGCACTGTTGTGTTGGCTAATATTATTTATCATGACATTGGTTAATGGCTGAAAGTATGACTGGACTGACCCTCTGAACACAGGCATGTCACAATTACAGTAAAAATTCACATAATAAGGAAAAGCACGGTTATTTATTCACCAAAACCTATATAAAATTTTTAAATTAATGTACAGTATTTTATTTTATTAGAAAAATGTATTTATTCATTAATTCATCTTCAGGAACTGCTTTATTCTTGTTAGGATTAGGTTGTAGACCATCTATAATGGGGGGATCTGTTGCACAGCTCTGTAGAGAATCTCTGTGGGTTTCTTCAGAGGGACAAATTATAGAACCCTCAGTGGTTTATGATTTAACCTTTTCCAAAGAGGTACACATTTAGGAAAGGAATGGCATGCCTTGTTTTAAATGAAATTGGTTATAATTGTTCATAATAACTAATAAACCATTTAAAAAATCTAAGTATATCTGAATCTGCTGTTTAAGCACATTAGAAGCATCCTGTTTCTCTGTGTGTATCTACTTCAGCCCAACCTGACACGAATTCAAAGCCTGGGAGAATGTTTCAGCTGCACACAGACATGGCCAAGGAGCTAGAGGATATCAGCAAGGTCATTTATAGGATAGAACATTTATTAGGGAATACAGAGTAATGCAGTTTTATTTAGAAAACAGTTCAAATGTCATGCATCTGGAATTACAATGAAATACATTTTATGGCCTGCAGGGAAGAAATAAAAGCACATTGGAAAGGCACAAGAAAGTTTCAGGAGAAGACTCTATGCCAGTCGATGTGGAGAGCAGCAAGAGTCTCATAATGTCATGGGCCAAAGAACTGGACAGGCTCAACATGGCAAGAGGCATGACAAAGGAAGCGTCCATGAAAGCAGATGTTACACAAATGAAGAATAATGATGTGTGTGATATCTCAAAAGACAATGAGAGGATCACGAAGTGGGCACAAGAGTTACAGACTGTCACAGAGGTTAGAAATACTAATAGGAGAACAAAAAAGCCTGAATGTGGCATGAAGTAACTGAATTGTGTGTGTGTGTGTGTGTGTGTGTGTGTGTGTGTGTGTGTGTGTGTGTGTGTGTGTGTGTGTGTGTGTGTGTGTGTGCATGTGCGTGTGCGTTCAGAATTTGGGTCTGACAGATGGAGACATTAAGCAGATTCTTACTAAACACACCAGAAGGGGTAGAAAACTAGATGAAGTTCTTCCCTTTCTGGAGTTTATGGTGTGGTCTCTTCTCTCAACTGACTCCGAGGTGAGATGATATGGGATATAATTTAAAAGCAACTGACAGTAGTTACAGCTGTATATTAATATATTAATAATATAATAATAATATATTATAATATATTCATAATATATGAATGCACTCATTCTCAAATACTACTTTTATAGTACTCTATAGTAACAACTCATTCATAGGGATGTGTAATAGGGCACTCCATATAAACTAAGCCTAATTAACAGATTAAAACATAACATTTTTAACCTAAAAAATCTGAGTCAAGTTTGAGCACATTGTAATGGTCAGTTTTCCACCACAGCAGAGACTTTCCAGTTTCACAGTTACATGACAATCTGCAATTTGCTCCCTTAAAGACAGGGAACATAAAAAAGACTTGTGAGGGAAGACTGTTTATAGCTTTTATATCATAAGTGATATGCTAAGAAGCAATTTGGACAAGTAACTATAAGAGGATAAATATATGACATTTTTTTCTTATGACTATAGACAATGTTTCCCATAAGAAATGTAATCATTGACAAATTGCTGTGCTATAATAGGAAATATCAAACACTTCAGGACATGCTGTTATTGGAAAATAATCAACTTTGGGGTGGCAACAGTAACGTTACAACTGGTCATTTCACAGCACCCAACCATGGATTATTTTATAACATCTTATTTTCTTATAAAATCCCCATCATGTTTTATTACATACTTTAAAATGGATTACCAAAAGTCATTGTGACATAACTTTTTTTAAGGCTAAATTTGGTTTTTCTTTCAGGAGGATGTTTCAAAAATATGGTTGCCAGCTAAGCAGAGAACATGGAAGACAAGTAAGAGCTCCTATTCTTTCTGAATAGTGGACAGTGACTCTGATGGGCACTCTCTTGACATTTTTTACATTTGTGTTTTAGGCAGCCAGAAATATGTTCCTAATTCAGGTAGGAAAGGATAATAATAATAATAATAATAATAATAATAATAATAATAATAATAATAATAATAATAATAATAATAATGGTATAAATATTGCTGCAAACAAGGATTGTAGCAAGTTTGAATAATAATTATATTTTCCATGAAGTTTGGCAGTGGATTCAGAGTGCCTCAGGTAACAATTAAACAAACAAACAAGCAAACATTAATATATTATAGTAATCATTTGGTAATATATTAATGAAATCTGTTGTGTTGTGCCAGTTGATGTGCATCTAGATTCCAGTTCACGCAACCCCTGGCTGTACGTGTCAGAAGACAAACTGAAAGTGTATGAATTACATGAGGCCCCCCTGCAACAGTGGGACAACCTTCAACAGTTTGACAAGCAGCAGTTCATCCTAGGGATCAAGGGATTCTCCACTGGGAGACACTACTGGGAGGTTAAAGTACCAGCAAAGGGAAAATGGAGGTTAGGGGTAGCGGCTGCATCTGTCCAAAGAAAAGGCCGCTTCTACATTGCTCCAGGAACAGGGTACTGGACTATTTGTAACAGGCCTGAGAATCTGCACGCGTGCACTGATCCCCGTACCAAGCTACCAAATTCTGCAGCACTTCAGGTGGTTGGGGTTTATGTGGACTATGAGGATGGACAAGTGTCCTTCTATAATGCTGAAAGCAGGTTCCATATCTATACTTTCACAGAGACTTTTAGAGAAGTGCTTTTCCCTGTTTTTGCTTGTCTCGAAGGGAACACTGTGCTACAAATCTGTACATCATAAATGTCTGTATTTGATGGAAAACAAGAGCCAACAAGAACTTACTTAAATGTACATATCACTATTTCTCTGTTCTATGTCTCTGAACATGATGGTAGGTAGCATTTTTGTTTATGATCAACTGAATTTTGTGTCAACATATTTCATACAAATTCAAGCTTATTTTATTAGCCTTTTATGCAAAATTTTCATTTGTCTCCATTCTTTTTTTTTTTAACATTTTCTAAATTGTAATTGTATTGTTAATTGCTTGTTTTCATTTAATCAATAACAGTGTAATATTTACACTTTTGGTGAGTGGCTGATGTAGAAATTACATATAGAAGTTCATATACAGCATGAAAAATAAGCCTTAAGTTAATGCAGTATCTGGTGAGTGGTGAAAAATGTTTTTGCTTGTCTGGATGGGAACACTGTACTACAAATCTATACATCATAAATGTCTGTATTTGATGAAAAACCAGACCTGACGCAAGTTCAAGAGAACTTCATCTGCATATGCCACTATTTCCGTGTCCCTAAAATCACATGATGATTATAGGCCTATAGGAAACCAGCTTGTTTTATTATAGGCTGTCCACTAATATATATTTTTTAAAATCAAAATATTGTCTTATATTTTAGATCAAAAAGGACAGTTTAAATAAGGAGATAGTGGGGAAAGGAGATTGCATTTGTGAATAACATTTAAGGGTGCAAGGTGGAGATAGAAATGAACTAAATATATGTTGGACAGCTGTATGAGCCTGTCTCTTGCCAGTTGAGTTAAAGTGAAAGACAATAGCAAAATGAGGAGGAAGGAACCAATTATACAGACCCAACGTCTGAAGTGGAACAGCACTTATAGTTGTGCTGGAGCTCCTAAACTTATTACTCAAAAATAATAATAATAATAATAACAAGAAGAAGAAGAAGAAGAAGAAGAAGAAGAAGAAGAAGAAGAAGAAGAAGAAGAAGAGGTAAAAGAAGAAGAAGAAGTAAAAGAAGATGAATTAATTAGAAGTTATTATGTCACACTAGGATTTTAATCACTAATTATAATGAATTATTTTACTTAAGTATGTTAATCATATTAGTCCATTATATTACTATATGATGTAATTCTTCTTACTGAATAGTATATGTAGTTATTTAAGATCAAATCTATTTATATTTTGTAAACATTTATTCCAGAGGTGGTAAGATGTTGGGTCAGAGTGACATTTGATCTAATGTACTGTTATGATTTATTTGTTACATAAGATGACCTGATTACTGATTTGGTACTTTTACATAATTATTAGCATCATTTCATCTGATCAAATGCATATAAGTTAAAGCCTAAAGGTGACAGAAAGCAAATACTTCTGCAGTTATAATTTTCTTTTCTTTTCCTTATATATACCTTCTTTAAACTTTTTTGTAGGAAGAGTTTTGCAAATAAATCTGACAAAGGCATTTTGGAGATTATTGACTCTTTTGTATTTTTGGTCCATACAAGATTTTTTACACAGCTAATAAGCCTTTTAAAACCACAAACCACTTTAAACAGGGAGCATGTACATGTGTATGACACTATACTGTTTAAAAAATGGAAAGTAGAATTTGATGGGATAAAATGCTTAATAATCAAAGCCAAATCTGGAAGATAGTAAATAAGTCAGGCATCTACATTCAATACAGCAACTGTCAAGCTGATAGCAGACAGGGAGTCATAATAGCCAAACAGGTTGGGGAAGTAAGGTTCAAGGTCTAATTCGAAGTTAGTGAACTACCCTGCTCAAAAATCCAGCTTGTTCTGATGAGCTACCAGCTGCTAAAAACACAGGCCAAGCTGGTCAAACTGGTATAACATTTTTTGGCAACTGGTTATTTTCCAGCTTTCTTTAACTAAATTGATCAATAAATGTTTCAGATGTTCTAATTTTTTTTTTTAAAACAATGTACAGCAGCTGGTAGCTGTACCAAAAGGAATACCTCTGCAATTTATAGGCTGGAAATTGCAGTAACTGAAATTATAATTGCATACATTTTGTATTATTTTTGACTATATGATACTTTACACCATTGCACATTGTTGCCATATGGCAACCATTTACCAACTACTCCTCCCACATTAAAAACTCATATTTTAAAATATATATATATATATATATATATATATATATATATATATATATATATATATATATATATATATATATATATATATATATATATATTACATTAACTATTTCAATTAATAAAATTCCATACAACATGAAAAGTTTTAAATAAAATATTTTAATTTTTTTCTAATGTAAATGTAATAATTCATGCAGTAGAGGGCTAATACACAGTATAGCTATGTCGAATGTAGCTAATTATGTTCGCGTCTATTGATGAATTGTTGTTGAGAACATACCAGTATGAATTTCACTGCATATTGTACATCGTACTTGTTCACAAGTCCAAAAAAACCAAACCCCTGTAGAGAGGCAGTAACACTCCGCAGTGGCATCTAAACCTTAAAAACTCCACCAGAAGAAAAAAGGCACTCAGGAGCTGATTAGGACATTCTGGATTAAATCATATTGTTCAAAATAGGGAAACATCAAACAGGATTATGCTTGACATGTGGTGAAGTAGAGACTGTTGAACATGTATTATTATATTGTGCAATGTTTACAAGGGAAAGAGTTATTAAATAAATTGAGAAATCTAAATGTAATCAATTTCACCTTACTAAATCTATTGTATTGTGCCTCAGGACAGTTAAAAATACAAATAGAAATACTTCATTATCTCAGGAAAACAGGATTTAATAAACATATTATATAAAGGTTTGGGGGTTTTCCCCCTTCTTATTAATCCTTCACACTCCAGTCCAGTTGGGGGCGGTAATACAGCATAAGTTGGCTTGTCAACCGCCATTAAACAACATAAGAAGAAGAAAAGACATTCGTGTGTTGAGCTCTGAAATACTGCTCACTTCCGCTTAATGACTTTAAATAAGTGAAGCTTTTAATGATGCTGGACTTCGGACGATTTTCTAGACACAGGCTGTAGGACGACCGAATATCCGTCAGTTGAATTATATTGAGAAAGAAAGAAAGGGAGAGAAACGGTTACCAATTTAACGCAATGGCGACCTCTGAGAAAGCTGTGCCTACATCATTCATGGAGCCTTTCAAAAACATTCTGGTCAGTTATTTAATGCCAGAAAAATGTTACGACGAGTTCTTCCTGAATTTTAATTTTCTGCATGGTAAGATGGATCATGATTTTTACTAATTAGACTGGAAGATGTTTTAAGTTGTCATTGACTTTGAGTTGAGAGATGGATAGATTTTCTAAATTTCACTTCTAAACTTGATCGAATGAATGACGGGTAAAGTCTGTTAATGTCCGCTATCCGTCTCTTTTCTAATTCTTACTACAGCTCATGAGGAAGAATCAGCCAAATTATAAGATCCATTTTGTGCAGTATCAAAGTGTCTCTTTATTTATTATACAGTAATACTATTTCCACTGTTAGAGATATTTATTGATTTGGTCAGTTGTGTATGTTGAGTATGTTAGAGGCGTGGCTTTACACAGGGCGCATTTTCATTGGTTGCCTCAGGCTCGCGCTTTCACATGCTAGTCTGAAAGTAAATGATTTCATCCCACAAATACACAGCCACAGTCCCTTTATCTACTGTGTCTCATAATGTTTTTATAACTCCCACAGTGGACTGTCTGAAGATAATCATTAGCAAAGGTTTAGGCATTGGAATCATCCTTGGCTCTGTACTTGGTAAGGAAAAACCTCTGCTTTCATTATGTTTCCTTTTTAAAAAACAAACAAACAAAAAAAAACCCTGTCCTAGTTATAGCATCACTTATTATGCTTGTCCTCCTTGTTCTGCACAGTGAAATTGCCTCAGATCTTGAAACTGTTGGGTGCTAAGAGTGCAGAAGGACTGAGTTTTAAATCTGTGATGCTGGAGCTGTTTGCCATCACAGGCACTATGGCTTACAGTATCGCCAAAAGCTTTCCCTTCAGGTAGGCCTGAGTGTCACAACACTGATATACAGTTTGAACTGAAAACACTTGTATACACTCAGTGACCATTTTACACTATATGACAACCGTGGAACAGATATTATTTGGGTGGTGGCCCAATCTGAACAGTTTCGTGTGTGGAGCACTAAGCACTGATATAAGTGGTTATTTACTGCTCACTTCGTCACACCTACCTTGTTGGTACACTTTGTAACTGTACAATTACAAACATTAGTGCAACTTGCTCTTTTGTGTTATAGTTTCTTACCATAACCACAGGACTACTGATGGCTAGATGTGTTGGATGGTTATTTATTTACACCACAGTGATTTGAGCAACACTCATTTCAACACCACACTCACTAACACGCCACTGCCTTGTCAGAGTACACTGTGTGTGTGTGTGTATACATGTGTGTATATATGTGTGTGTATGTTATATATATATATATATATATATATATATATATATATATATATATATATATATATATATATATATATATATATATAATATTATAAAATGTGTGTGTTTAAAACGGTATCCATCAATTTGCTTACACAGACCTGACTCTGTTTTAAGCCACTCACTTTTTGCTCATTATCTTGCTGAAATTTGTCATGCATTTTGTATATTTCTGTACGTTTAATTAATGTGATATTTGAGAAGTTGTTTCAAAAAAAATTTTTCAGTGATTAAATGTGGTTGTATGTTTATTTGTTTGTTTTGTTATTGTTGTTTTTAAATTGCATTTTTATTCACAGTGCCTGGGGTGAAGTTTTATTCCTCATGTTTCAGACAGTGACTATTGGATTTCTTATCCAGCATTATAAAGGAAGCACCATTAAAGGTACCAGATTGCACATTAATAATAATAATAATAATAATAATAATAATAATAATAATAATAATAATAATAATGCATCAGTAAGATGATAAATTACCACTAATTTAATCATTTCTGTGTGGTTATTTGCAGGATTGGGCTTTCTGGTCATCTATTTTGGCCTGTTGATTGTCCTCATTTCTCCTCTTACCCCCATGTCTGTGGTCACCACCATACAAGCCTCCAACATGCCAGCTATAATCTTTGGAAGGGTAGGTGACCACTTGTCCCATTGTTTAACTGAATTTGGAAAGTCATCCCCAGAAAGCATTAAATCACCTCTCTGTTTGTGTATAGCTCATTCAGGCAAGTACCAACTATAGGAATGGACACACGGGACAGCTGTCGGCTATTTCTGTGTTCCTGTTGTTTGCCGGTTCCCTGGCACGTATATTCACTACAGTGCAGGTAGGCTTACAGAGAACATTTGGATTATTCCAGCTGCTTCTCTTGCTTACTTATACAGGTATGTAGGCAATATATGCACACTGGTGGCTCTGGTTATGGTTCTGGTCCATTGATCTTAGGAAGACTTAATGCATACAATAAGCAATCCCTTAACCCACCGCTTCTGCAGTCACCCTGTGTTCAAAGCTTCTTTCAGAAGCATTTTTTCTGTGCATGTGCTACAAAGTTCATGTTTCATCCTGGTTATGAGATAAATCATCTAACCGCACACTCTATTCGTATCCATCTTGTTGCTTTGGCAGATTTTTTTTAATAAGTAAAACTAAATCTAGACATAGATTAACATATAAATATATATTGCATTCAAGCTGTTTTTTTCAGCTAGTGTCCACAGAAATATGTTGATATAAGAAAATTGTACCTTAATTGGCTGGAGAAAAGTAAATACTCTCACTACTTCAACTGTGCACTGCATACTGTGCTGTAAAAACTTTTTTTTTAAGCAAACTTACTTCTGTAGAAGATGTAAAATAAACATAAATATAACATGTTTAAAATAGTCTATGTATATGTGGTATATCATTGCAGATGCAAAGCAAATGTGCTATTAAATTACATTTGGGGGAAAAAAAAAGCTTGAAAACTACTAAATTTATCTTGATGCTACCTGCAGACTCCCTGATTAGTTTTTGGTTTGAAAACTATTGCACCATCATCAGTGGAAACAGTTCTTCAGACTTATTTACCCAGACAAAACCGATTATTGCACATAAGTTTCTAATGTGTCTTGTATTTTCCTGTATGTTTCTGTAGGAGACAGGTGACTCCCTGATGGCTCTTTCTTACATCATCTCATCCTGCTGTAATGGCCTGATCGCTGCTCAGGTTCTATATTACTGGAATGTCAGTCCAGCAATTAAGAAGAAGGCTGAGTAAACCTGCCACTAAACAGTGAGACGCCGAGGCAGGCTCCTAGTGCTCTATGTCTACTCCATTTAACTTGCTGCTTTGAGCAACGTGTATGGAATCTATTTGTAAATTTGGAATGAAATCCATTTATGTGGTTTTGGAAGTTGATCTCGTTTGAGATCACTTGTTTAAAGCAGCAGCTTTCACAGTGTTGGTACATACACACTTTAAATAAGTAGTGAGGGGAGAGTTCTAAATACAGAGGTATGCCTTCAGTATAAAGCACTGTTGTGGACTAAACTCTAGGACCAAAAATAAACTTCCAGAAGGACCCCTTATATCAATAATTGATCATGTTTCCTTTGACTGTATAAGATCATAGGGTGCAATGCCTATGCTGTCCAGTTTTACTTACTTCATCATTTCCTTAGCTCAGGGAAAGGAGAAATTTTATTCATATTTTTAGAAACCTGTGCACCGTGGGAATTACTTTTATTGTTTCTTGGGTTCATTGTTTATATTCTGTAACCGTTATAAATGTTCTGATTTATTCTAGGAGTTGCTTAGGTAAATCATCACAAATGAAAACAAAAGGCCAGCTAAAATGTGACTGTTGAATTTCTGTTTGTGTGAAATGGTGTTGAAGATGGTGTTACCACAATGTTTTGTTCCAAACACATCTAAATTTTGCATACAGAAATGTTTGCTTTTTTTGTACAGATCTGATATGTTTAAGATTATTGCAGAATGGAACAGAATTCTTCAGTTTAGTAATAACTAGCCATGACCAAATAATAACTGAATGTTCAATATATATGCGAGTTATGCCCTTTGCACTTTGTCCTTGTAACATGCCTATATTTGCTGTAGGATAAACAAAGTGGTGAGTTGAACAAATTGAATGGTCGGTTGCAGGAAATTAGAATTTTTGAACTGAAATGTTAGTTTGTCCATTAAAATGTTTTGATTTGCTTCCTTAGTAGTTTAAGCTTTTTCAGTTAATTTAGTTAAACTACTGGATACAATGAATTCTATAAGATCTATATTGATCATATTTTCTTTCTTTTTGCCTAGTTAGTGGGTCCACCAACATACACTATGAATTAATCTTCTGAATTAAACTGTAATAAACTCGAAGCCAGAGTGTCCTTTAGCTTGGTGCTTTCTAACAAAGAGCACTGTGTGGTTATTGATTCATTTAGACTGTAGAGGGCAGCAGATTGCCTAGTGGTTTACTGCATACACTCTTAAACTCTGCTCCCAATTACACAATAGCTTCTGTGATCCTACTTCAAACCAACATTAATCTATCTCTCTCTCTCTCTCTCTCTCTCTCTCTCTCTCTCTCACACACACACACACACACACACACACACACACACTTCCCAGTGGTAGCTTTCACCTGTATCATTCAGTGATGCAAATGTTTATTTTCTAAATGTAATAGTATCACATTTTCAAGGCATTTTACCCCAAGCGTTACTTTAGTTAAACCAATACAGCAATTCAAGCTATTCAAATTCATCTGCATCGCAGAGTTTCCTATGCTAAAAAACAAATAGGAATAGTTCTGCCAATACATCTAATCCAACCAAGATCAAACCTCACATAAAAGGGGCATTAATATAAGCCCCAAGAAGTGTGATCTGCTCATTTCTGTAAATTAAGAATAAAATAGAAGGTTTGAAACCGAGAGGTGTGTGATAGTGAAATATGTGTTGAGATAAACTTGGTCTTATCACCATTGTGTTCTTGGGAGGTCTGCTCTTGAGGTGGCTTCTCCAGTAGTGAATGGTCTGTCAGCTTTTCTTTCTCTCTCTCTTTTTTTTAAGCACAGCTGTTCAGATCTCTTCAGTGTGTGGGCCAAATGCTTATCTCCCCCCACCTGAGAGTGCATTTTCTATGTCCATATCTTTTAATCAGTGGAACACACCACTGCCCTGCCTTTGTTTAGTGACGATAACGGCCAGACGTTCGTGTGCCAGACCGGTTTGTCACAGATTTGTTTTAGGTTCTAAAATGAAGCTCTTGTTTTGCTGAACAAGAAATGAGAAACATTATTAACACACACACACACACACACACACACATACATACATACATACATACATACATACATACATATATATATATACACATATATATATATATATATATATATATATATATATATATATATATATATATATATATAGAAATAATCCACACCGTATAAAAGATCTAAGGTATGAAGTATTATGAATTAATAAGTCAGTAAGCAGTTTTGTCATTTTAAAGTTAGTTTTGTCAGTTTTTTGTCATTTGGAATTTTGTTTGTGTGTGTGTGTGTGTCTTTCTCTCTCCCCTCCCTCTATGTCGTTGCTGCAGGACCAGTCTAGTCCAGGGTGTGGTTCATTAGTGTTAGTTGTCAGTCATTCTCTCCACTCTTGGCAAATACTATTAGGTGCATTAGGCTTGGTCTAATGTACACATACTTTGTCAATGCCCTCTGCAGCTGCTCACAAAGGTGGGCTCTGACCTCATACCTTCAGGTATAAATCTCTCTGTTCAGTCTTAGCCTTCACCACAAATAGCAAAAAATAGTTAGCGAACAGTGTCTTCTTATGCTTTTGATTTTGCATAAAATCTCAAGATTGCATTTATGCATATTTATTTCTGATGTTCTTGAAATAGTTTCCTTCTTGTTTGAATGGAACTTCTCAGTTGTAAATGTCTCCATTTTTTTATTCAACCAAAGTAGAATTTTGGATGTATTTGTATTTCTAGAAGTTCTACCTACACAATGTTTATATTATAGACCAAATACTTTGGTTTCACAGCAACTTTGACAGAAACGACTTGTTACATGAGGAACTGTCTTATCTTGATAGTGGTAGCATATCACCAGCTTGCCAGGGGTGAGGCAAATGAATAGCTGATGTTTGTGTGTGGCTCAGTGCCACTTGTTTGAAGTTGAGTCTCTATGTTTCAGTGATTTGCAGGAGTCCATGTGTCTGATCTGATCACAAACCATGTTCTAAACAACTACTGCGACTCACCAGCTCAACGTGTCATTCATGCCAATCTGGCAGCAACAAAAAAAAATGTAACCCTTGACAGCAAGTGTTGAGAGATTTGGCAGAAACTTCCCTCCCATGGTGAGGAGACATGTCTGTGTCAATATAACAGTTTAAAGTTTTCTTATTAAGGACAGCTCAATAAGGGTGGACACGGTGCTTTTTTGTTTATTTTTGGTGATAATGTTTTTTTAATGACTGCTTAAATACCAATTGTTGACAGTTATTGATAATAAGGTGGATGGACATCCACACATACCCATATCATCCAGACATAACAGACGTTATCAGTCAGATCTTTCCCCCTCCTCTTGCAGAGCTACGCTGCTATTGCGTGAGAGCGATGTTCAGCTGTGTTATGTGAGGGTGAGTCAAACATGCATGTGTACAGCGTTGGTGGCATTTCAACCAACCGGAACAGCTGTATTAGAAAGACGAAGAAAAAAAAAGTACACCCACTCACTCACCTGCGTGCAAACAACATTTCGGGCAGGTCTGTCAACACATTGTGCAAGTCAGTGATCGAGCAGTTCGTTCTCGTTCTCTCTCTCTCTCTCTCTCTCTCTCTCTCGCGCGCGCGCGCTCTCTCTCTCGCTCTCTCTCTCTCGACATTTAAATCTTTTATAATGACTATGTGTTAAGTTTTATTCATTACACTCTGTGGAGTATAGACATAGATTGGTAATTACCCGGGTGAGAAATACTTAGTGGTTGAATTTGAAAAATAATCAAGGGGGGTGGTGGCTGCAAATGATGTGAGACCTACTAGTTTATCCTGCAAGTAAAATTGGCCACACAGTGAAACCCATAAACCATTTAATAAGCTTTTTTTTCCACCTTTTTTTTATTTTCAAAAAGCCAATAGTTCTTAGACATGGTATTGATTGTGTTACTTCTTGTATTAAAAATGCATATGTGATATTAGTGGTATTCGTTAATTAATTCATAGAGGATGAATGGGTGTCAAGTTTAATCTTTTCCCCTCCCCTCGAGGACAGCATTCTTTTGGATCCGTCCACAAATCAAGTGGAATACCTAATTCAGTTCATTTGTTAATTACTAAGTTTGGAGCAGGGAAATTAGCACTCTGAGCATGAATCAGTTCAGGGCAAGACCTGTCCTTTTCACCATTCCGGGGATTTTTTTTTTTTTTGGAACGATTTAAGATATATTTTTCCTGTCTGTAATCCCTCAATTGAACAAATTAGACTAGCTCAACAGCACACACTCTCACACTTTCTCTTCTCTGTGTGTGTGTATCGTGCGTGCGGAATAGGCGCGGCCTGTAGTCTTCCCTAGGAATGCAGGTAAATACGCGCCCGTCTCCGTGGTAACCTTTAATGTTTGTTTCCCTGTATACGATACTGACAATTATATGCACGTGATCGGTTGAAGATAAACCGGAACTCTTTATGGTAATATTAAAACCGCAGTCAAACTGTTCTTGGACAATTTGTGAACCCCCTCCTAGTTAACTAACCCCTCTGTATCGCAGCTTCCTCTAATGGTCGTGATCTCCCCGCGCACTTGCTTACCGGCCTGCGGAAACCATGGTAACCACTTGTTGAAGCCTGGCTGCTTGTTGCTAAGAAACCTCACACGTTCTACGAGAAAATCCCGCTTCCCGCTTTAAGTCCCTCCGACATTACGCACATGCCTGGCCAACTTCCAGCTGCTATATAATTTCTGTTTATGTGCTTACGTCAGATTATTGTTTAGACGCATGTAAATGATTGGAGCTTATTTCATCTGTTTGCTTTGCAATACAGTCTCGAATAAAAAGAGATATAGGGCGCACATCTTTATTCGGAAAAGGAGAAGAAAAAAAAGCCGAGAATGAGGTTTGCTCATTTCCTTGCTCAGACACACCTGAAATGAACTCACCTAACCTATAACCTGGAGTTGCTTTAAAGTTAGACGACCATGAGCTAGGTTATGCAGCCGTGGATAAGCAGAGCTTTGAGGATTTCTGCTATTAAAGCGAAATGGGGTTGTATATCCCATGATTCCTGCGCGCCCTGCACCCCTCCCGTGGGCCTCCGATTAGCCCAAGCGGACTCTTGTATTTCCATGAGAATAGTAGAGCTTGGTGAAAGGGTTAAAGTCCGCGGAGAAGAGGGGGAGAGGACGGCAACACTAATTTTCTGCGCGGCGGGGAGCGCTAAAAAGGGAACAAAGCGATGCAGGGGAGGCGTTCGGGATTGGGCTCCTTTACTATGCACACCTGCGAGCTGAAAAGCGGCGGCCAATCTGCCTCAGACACGGCCAATTACGAGCCGGACCCAAGAGCCGCTTTCACTCCGGAGAAGGATGGGAGAGCGCTGAGGGGGAGGACAGGAGAGTTTTCAAAAGAAGAAAGGGGAGAGATTTAAATCGATTGGTCCTAAATTATTCGAGCCCTCTGCCTTGTGACGGATGAGTCCCCCGAACTTTCCCTGCAAGTGGCTCAGAGAGTCCTCCTCTTATCTTTTCTCCTGTGGTTCAATATGGCACACTTACAGAGTTAATCTTGTGCCAAAAGTAATGAACAAAACAAGATCACAAGTTATATCGAATTAAAATCTAAGAATAAATTAACAGTAAATATGAAGTTAAAACTGCATAGACTACTTGGTCTCTACTGCTCTTAGTTTAAAATAAATAGAAGAAAAAATAAAATAAGGGAATCTCAGCACACAGGCAAATGTCTGAATCTGACATTTGGCTCAAAATGTAGAGATGCATTTGACATGTCCAAGGAGAATGTCCTACAGAAATCAATCTGAAATGATGTAAGCAAGCACAATATGGCAGTTACAGATGCCATACCCATCTGTCTTGATGAACCCCTAGGCTACTTACTTAATTTATATAATTACATGGACACACACTCAAAACTTGACCATTTAGGCCTTTATGCGATTGATGTGAAGGAATCATTTATTAAATATAATATATAAATAAAATAACCACTTAATGTTAAATTTTTCAATCATTCTTTACCTGTTGTATATTTTGTATCATCTTGTTTTTAAAATCCCCTGTACATTCTCCTCCTTGCTAGAGTTAGTGTTAAAAGTATCAGTTCAAAAAGGCTTTTATGACCTTACAAAATAGATAAAAACCAGCCACATTAATCATGTGTATAATGTTGTGAACAAGATTAAAAGTGAATAAGAATAGACTTTAATTATCCTTATTTATACCATGAAGAACACACGATTCAGACCAAAGACAACATTTTTTTAATACAATTTATTTTATTTTTTTTTTAGCTTTTTTTGTTTACACAAAAGACCCTTATAAGGGCCATAAAAACTGTACAAAGGCTATTTACAGAAAGTATTAAAAGGACTTTTAAAAATTACATTGAAACGGCAAGTTGCACACTCACCTGGAAGGCAAATGTAAACATTCACTCATTTCATTACTTTAATATAAATTACATTAAAGTTCTTAACTCATTAGTTACCACTAGACTCCTACACTAAAACTTGTTCGACAAACGGAAAACGCTAGACTAACTGAGTTAGACCATCAAATAACCCCCCAAAAAAGCAACACGCTTCCGACTTAGCTGCACTTAGCAGCACCTGCATACTACTATTGCCATTTGAGTTATGCAAATCTGGCATTATACAAGCAATAAACAGGGTCCTCCTGCACCCAATGGATGTACAAGTTATTTTAAAAAGATACACCCTCCTTTTCCAATTTTCAGAACCAAGTAGTAAAAGCCCCTCCACATAGACTCCAACAGACTAGTACATAGTCTTCATCTAAGGCAATACCTGGTACTGATAGGAGGGTAAAGAACAGTGCATTCAGATTGTTTTTTTTTATTATTTTAAAATCAGATATTAAAAGGGGAATGTCATAGTGCTAGTCTCATGCTAAAAAGTAAATGCATTGGACATGCTATTGCTGAAATGTAGGATTTCTTTGTGTAGACTACTTCCCATGATGACTTTGATGGTTCATTTGTGCAACTAATGCATATTAGTTATCTGTTAAAAAGGATGGTGTGGAAAAGTAAGGTATTCTTAATCGTCAAAAGAATTTGTTGTGAGAAGACCATAGCCATTGTGATTGGTCGCTACATGTACTTCAAAAGTAAGCTGAAAAAATTAAACAATTACCGCCAACTTTCAAACTTGATCATGATGCCTGATTTTCTTTCTTGAGCTGTTAAATTCAATTAGCTGTAATTCACCCAACACTTAAAATAATCACCACATTTGTCATTTTTAAAAAAAAGGCACAGACTACAAAACTGGCTTACACTTGCTTCATAGGTCACATGATTTGCACATCATTGACTATAGTAATCATTAGTGGACATGATTTTAGTGTGCCCATGTCCCCTGTTCTATGCCCCATTTTGGTTTTTGATCATGATTGCCTTTTACTGCATGAATATCCCCAATCCCTGTTAATGAAGCACAGCACAAAGGCACACAGTCAGATTTCAAAATTTGGATCATATGTACAAAAGGAATGTCCTACAATAAAAACTAAATTTTCAAAAGTTGTGAACAGCCACAAAATGGCAGTTACACAGACATGTCATACCCATCCATATTAGAAAGCTCTTGCGGAAAGAACCTCCAGGCTGCGTTGAAGGTGAGATTCTGGGCAGAAAAGAAAGGGGGGGGGACACAAAAAAGGGGGCCAGAGGAAGGGAGTGAACAAATCTACAGGGGGACCAAAAATAAAAAATAAACCAGACCAAGATCACTCAAAGAGGTAGAAAATGTTCCTATGTGCAACAGGTACTCACAACATCCACCAAGAATCCATACAGATTACTTGTTGCACTACAAGTCTACGTAGTGATCCAGCTGAGCTATTCCCAGTCCTTTTCCTCCTCCACTTCAGATGTGTGTAAGGGGCACAGTACTGCCCAGATAGTGCTGCTGGACACTTGGGTAGCCCCTCTGTGCTGTAGGGTCCCCTACATCACCGCCAGGGATGTACATGCTGATCATGTCCCTAAGGTCACCTTGAACTGCTCCACGATGGTGGTTTGTTGCTCCAGTGGGCGAGTGAGTGAAGGCCTCTGGCTTGACCATAGACATTACAGGGCTGGGCTGCTGGGGACTGCTGCTGTATGACATTGGGCTGAGGGGGAAAGATCATAACCACATGATGAGAAACCCAACCAAAGAGGAAGGAATACTATCCAACAGGTGTTCAAGTAAAATGCAATAATTGACGTGTGATTTTCCACAATTATACAGGCACAATTACACACACACACAAAAAAATACAATTTGTTGAACTAAGCAATACAGATAAAACTAAATTTTATCAGATGTGAAAACAATTCAAGTCATCAAGTTAACATGACGTTTGGCATAATTAAATTAGATTTAAAAACAAACAAAAACAGTACTTTACCAGTACTTTAACTGTAACGCATGCTATCATTTGGCAGCCTACAGACTTGATTACAAAGATACACTTATTTTAATGTACAAGATGAATACCGGACCTGTAGGAGTTGGCGCCATTCATGTAGGACTGCGACATGGGCGCTGCGTACTGGAGCGGAAGCTCGTACCGGTGCAGTTGCTGTTGGTAAGCGAGAGCGTCACCCTGTACCGCCGCATAGCTTCCAGTCGGAGCCCAGCCGTAGCTGTCCACACGCGGACTCCCACTCTGCGCATGCGCCGCGGCCAGCAGGCTACCGCCGGGGAGCGGAGGATACTTCGCCGCAGAGTTGTCCTTCTTCATTGGTGGCTTGCTCTTGCGCCGAGGCTTGTACTTGTAATCGGGGTACTCCTTCATGTGCGCGGCGCGCAGCCGCTTGGCCTCATCGATGAACGGCCGCTTCTCAGCGTCGGTCAGCAGTTTCCACTCGGCGCCCAGGCGCTTGCTGATTTCCGAGTTGTGCATCTTTGGGTTCTCCTGGGCCATCTTGCGCCTCTGAGCTCGGGACCACACCATAAACGCGTTCATGGGCCGCTTCACTTTGTCCATGGGGTCTACTCCGGGCGGGCACGCGCTTTTCGGAGCCGCCTGTGGCACGTTTCCGGAGCCGCCGTGTTGCGACATGATTTGGCCGTTCGGGTGAGGATTTTGTTGACCCGGCTGGGTCTTAAGTTCGTGTTCCATCATGCTGTACATCATGGTGATCTTCCACGGAAGCTTGTTTGAATCGAAAAAGTTAAGTATCAGCCGAAATAAACTCAAGGCAAAATAATAGGGCGCAGGTGCAGCTTATTGCCGCATGCTAAACACACTAGGCGAGTTTACCCGACCAAATAAAACACCAAACAACAAAAACCTATTAAAAAAAAAGTCTAAGTCTAAAAAAAACAAACAAACAAAAAGTTCCACGTGTCATAAAAAGTTTACCATTCCGACGCTTTGATTAGTAAAGGCTGGCAGTGGGATATTTTTAGCGTAGATAGAAAGAGAGAATAACTAAATCACGACTGCGATACTACAAACTCTACTAAGCCACCTGTTGAACAGCGATTTACTCTGTGAATAATAACCGGAGGCATGACAAAAACAGTCTCTACCCGCTCGTGGTTTTAGGGAAAATTGTATTCCACAATGGACCAATCAGAGCGCGGGGTCCTACCCTCATCTAATTTACATAAAGCCATCTAGTGCAGGGGCGGGGCCAAAGCGCACTTGTTGCTTAAACTCAGCTGGTCTATGCCGCTTTATACAGACTATTTATATAATGAAGAAATTATTATTTATTTAATCTAATGGAACCTCGATAGAAGGTTTATGAAGTTTCCACATCACGTCTTT
The DNA here is from genome assembly GCF_001660625.3 of Ictalurus punctatus. Classification (NCBI taxonomy): domain Eukaryota; kingdom Metazoa; phylum Chordata; class Actinopteri; order Siluriformes; family Ictaluridae; genus Ictalurus; species Ictalurus punctatus. The sequence goes on along the minus strand of NC_030422.2, from coordinate 16,674,359 downwards.
GTGTTAGAGTCAATGTATTGTCATTATAGTAGTTTTACTGCATTTTTTCCCCCAGTAGTAGGCTATTTTTAATGGGAATTGTTCCCATTTCCACACTTTCAACTTCCAACTTTAGGTTTTTATATTGATTGTACAAAAATACTAGAGTCTTGCCAGTTTTCTTCCTTGATTATATAGCAAATGTGACCATCTAAATGCCAAACACACACAATGAATCCAATGTTTTAAACGTAGCTTAGAAAATAGGAACTTTTTTTTTTTTTTGCCCAAGTTTGTCAAACTGTAATTCTTTTTCATTCATATTCCAGTCTTTTGCTGCGTTCTCTTTTGAGCAGGTCTGTTTCTGTAAGAACTACTTTCAATAACTACATTTTAATTTTTCACTGCACATACCCATGCCATTTGTTGTTACTATCCTTAATCCTAACAAAAATCACCATGAGATCCCTGACAGGATTAATACAATTCAATACAATACAAATAAAATTATTCAAGTAGAGCAGAAAGAATACATTTTCTGATATAATCCTTAAACCTCGTCTTGGATTTAAAACCTGCAAGTCAGCACTGATTTTTAATCTGCAAACTTTAATTTGGGCATTGGTTTAATTTCCCCAATACAGACTTTTTTCAGTCAAATACATCACTTTTTATATGTCAAAACATGTAGAACAATAATAAACCATTTACTGTTGGTTTAACTGTTAATAGGCCCTAAACTATGTACTTTGAATATGTAACAAATTGCTTTGAGATGTGTCAGAAGGCCACAATACACAGAAACATTATTCCACCTTGCTTCTGTGCTGGTAATTTATGTTGTGCACGTCAAGAGTTTCTGGAGGTGTGGGACGTTTAGTGTGTCAGCCACAACTCAGCAAAAAGGGTGTGGGTGCGAGATGGTAGTTTTTGTGCAGACAAAGGTGTGTGATGGAGTTTGCAAGAGTATGAGTTGTGAAGTCATTTTGAGATTGACCGTTACACCCTAATGTCAATCAAGCTGTGAATTGTGGGGCTCCACTCTCCCGTTTCCGTCTCCAAGACAACGTCTTTTTGGAGCTTTTCCAGGACTATCTTCCCTTTTCTCCTCTCCGCTTCCTCTCTCGCTCTCGCTCTCTCTCCCTTTGTGCTCAGATTAATCAGTCTGATTTCGAACAAAGACAACTCAGCGGCTCAAAGTTGGGGCTTTACATTTATAATGCCTCCTCTCACCACCACTCCTACCCACCTCCACAAAATACACACATACACACGTGCACATATACATAGTGAATAAGGCAGTATATCCTTATGTGTGCATACACATGCAGCACCCCCAGCTGGCTGTGACCATTCTGGTATTCTCTAAAGCCCATGTTTTAGGAGTTGAAAAGTGTAAGTCTTAAACAAGTTGGGACAAAGCTGTTATTTCATGCCGTGCAAAAGAAAAGCACTGATGAGTGGGTTTTAAGCTCTTCTACCAGAGCTATCAGAATGATATCAACTGTACAAGCATAACATTAAATTGACAAACACGCTTTCCGTCAGCATTGTGACAAGCTACTTCTCATTCCTGTGCATTAAGTATATGGTATTTTAATTATTGCAGCCAATTAAACATGAAATTGACAAACTTAACAAATGAATGTCCATCCGATAACCTCAACTAAACTGAGCCTTTAAAATGTAATTAATAAGTTTCCTTTTTTTTTTTTTTTAAAGGGATATAACGATTTTGAGGAGTTGTTCCAGATCAGGTTACAAAGCAAAAGTCAAACCAGAATCTCTGAAAGAATTGTTTGAGGTGTTCTGAATGATAATCAGTTCTGAATGATAATCACAACATAATAAAGGTAAACTTAAAAAAGTAAACATAGTGTTTGGATTTCAAAGCAGAATATATGTATTTACATATGCTAGTTGGATTTCAAAGTAGAATACCCACTGGTAGTATAATGTCATGGTCTTACATTTAATGCTTGTATTGTTCTCCGCTTGATATATCGCTTTGCTTGTATTTCCTCATTTGTAAGTCACTTTGGATAAAAGCCTCTGCTAAATGAATAAATGTAAATGAATAAATGTAATGCCTACTCAGCAAGGCATGACGTCCCTTTCCCTTTGACTGTCCCAACTGACTGTCCCTCAGTGTTGGCATGAACGTCCAACCTCAATCTGGACAGCAGAATCCAGCACTATCTTCAAAAAATAGCCAAAGACCCACCTCTTTCATGAACACTTAACTGACCCCTAACTTGTCCACACTCAAAAAAAATTATATATATATTTTAAATCGGCACTTACACCTTCTCTTACACCTCTACTCTGTGTACTTTGCTCATCTAGCACTTTTAAAGATAAAAAAAAAAAAATCTTATATGGTAGCACTACTTCTATTGTTCTCTGCTTGATAAATTGTGTTGTTTGTATTGCCTCATTTGGATAAAAGTATCTGGTTAATGAACAAAGGTCAATAAATGTAAATAAATGTACATGTAAACTTGAGCTTTAATATGAAGAATTTATTTTAAATAGATTATTTAAATTAATAGTTATTTTAAATAGATAAATAGTCAAATTGATTGACAGTTTGTTGTCCTTTGCACAAAACAGTAAGAATGAGAGAGTTTTGACACAGATTCTTGTCTTGGCCGTTACTTCTCACTTTTGGTATTGTAAAGCCGTTGGGGTGGTAGTTTCAGGATCATTAAGTGTGATCACTCTGACACCTTGGTGACTCTCCTAAGTGTGTAACATCGCATCTTCTCTCACTTTAGAGGTGTGAATGGTCAGTAGCCGAGTGGATCTGCAGTCTCTTGTTGGAAGCCTTTGCTGACAGTGGCTAAATGCAGATGATGATGGGTGGACCACAGCAAAATTTACATTGGAAATATATTAGTAGAATTTGGAACAATGTTTCTCCTGCTGTGAGAGTAACATCAGGCGAGGAAAAGGTGACCTTGTGCTACAGCTACTGCTTAAGGCAGTCATGGGTCACATAATTGTCATTTTGTAAAATGTTACCACTGGTAAAAAAAAAAAAAAAAAAAAAGTTTGAATAATTCTCACCCTATGGTAGAATAAATACATAAATGAAAAGGTACCTAACTAATAAAGTCCTTTTATATAGAAAATTCCATAAATCATCTACTACTTTGATGCAAAAACTTTTTCTGTGTTGCCGTAAGGTTTCAGTTGCCGTATCTTGTCTACAAAGACTATAAATAATTTAGGTTTGTGTAGCATCTATCTGATCCCATTTTATCCATATTATCGCCTATTGTCAGCCGTAAACTTTAAAGAATTGTAATGGTAAGAAAAAGATTTTGTTATGAACTGGAAACAAATCTGAAAGGATGGAAATGAAGAGGGATGAAATGGAAATGAAGTGGGATGAAAATGAAGAGATGAGGTGCATGATGCATCAGGGAAGCCAGAATTAAGAAGGAAGGATGAGGAGAAGATAAAGAAGCAAACAGGAGCTCAGAGGGGAAGAGGGCTAGTTGGAAAGAACGCAGTTTGTCCCCGAGTCCTCCCTGACAGGCCAGCTGAATGGGGCTTCTGTTCTCCCTCTTCTCATGTAAATCGGCCCTTCAGTCTTGCAGCCATCCGTCACTGCACAGAAGGAGCCTGGCAGGCCCTTTACGAGCCTCCCACTCGCATAATCCCCCCTGCCACAATTGCGCCCCCAGCAGGGGGGTGAGCTGTGGTGGGGGAGTGAGGGATGGGGGGTGAGACCGTGGGGGTTGCCATCCAGACACGGTGAAAGTGTTGGAAGGGCCACCTACACTGAGGACGCATAATCAAAACAACATCCAACCTAGGGGGAAGGGGTTTCGGGGGGCTCTTTGGGTTTCACTGGAGGCCAGCAATGGTAAGAGCAGAGCAATGCAGCTATAGAAAGCCTAGGACAGGGGAACAGTGTGGAATGAATGAAATGGAGGAAAATGAGACAGGAGTACATGATGCGGGAATTAGCATAGAGTTTCTTTGATGGAACGATGAATGAGACTATGTCTTTGTGAGCAGCACATGTGTGACAGAGGATGGTGGTGGTGGGGGTGACAATTTGGCTGAAGTGATCAGAAGTTGTTAGCATGGAATTAAAATGACATACACGCAACACCACAAAGCATTGGCATGCAGGGAGAGGAATAACACTCTTTTACAGAGCCAGGCGATGTGCTGGACCGAGGTGCCTTGCTTAATACACTGTCCATTTAACCTTTTCTCACCACAACCTTTAACTGCTTGTCTGCCCCCCGGTGGAGTGTTCTAACATGGTTTTGAGAAACTTGACAATATTGGATGTTCCTGACTAACATTTATATTAGAAAGTATTTTGAACATAGGCCACAAATGTACTATATTAAAGATTCTGAAAAAGAATTTGTTTTGATGTATCATTAGGTGAGGTAATTGACAATAGCAAAAACACTCATTTAACACACCTGATTCAGCACATCAGTCACTTTTAAAATAGACTTTATTTTTAACAGAGAAAATCCACAAACTAATTATGAAGGCCTTCACACTGAGCCGAGTTTGGTTCGTCAGAAAAGCGAAAGCACAAATCGTTACTGTCAAGACTCTTGACCTCAACACCTTCTGTTTGACACTCCTTCATTACTTTACCCTGTCTATAATCTACACGACAGCATTCACTTCTATAATTAGACTAAATATGTTGCACAACTAATCAATGTAAAACAGCATTCCTCCTGCATGACCTCACACCAGCATGCTCTTAGGTCACACCAGTTAATTTCACCTTTGCAACTGTCACTGAAGGTCACGTGACCAGCCAACATGGACAATAAAGTTGATTCAAGGGTCCAAATGAATTGTTTATATTTTAACAAATAAAATACAAACGATTAGGACAGAAAGCACCACATACTATATTTCCTTAATATATTTAAATTATTTATACCTCACAGAATCAGTGTTTGTGCTTAAGCCTGCATGGATCGGAGTTTTGGACCTACATTAAAAAGTCTACCATTCTTTTTGTACTGAACTTTATTACACTAACAGACCATTCCCTGGCATGGTGCCTCAAAGGACTCCCAAGAAAACATGTTTGACTTGTTAAAAAGAAATACCTTTATTTAAGAAAATTAAAATAAATACTATACAGAATCCAATGTAGAAAAAGATTAATACACGGCTTCTGTCTGAAAAAGGTTATCACATTTTAATAAATTCATTTAAAAAACAAAAACAGCACTGAGCAATGTAAACTGCACAGCCAAAAACCTCCATTCCCACTCCACAAGACAGGCTTTTTAAACCAGGAAAAAAGTAACGTTAGAATCTCTACATAATCATTTGTAGTTTGGTCCTTTAAAAAGACCCCTCCAATCTCTTTTGGTGAGGTAGGTTACTGGAGCAACACTCCTCAAACAGGACTTGACACAGATTCTATACAATACACTATGTGGTGATAATGTCCCAACACCAAGCCATGTGTGGCATGGGTCAAATGAGAAATGTCTATTTAGAAGAAAATGCTACCGTAAAATGGCACTATACAAGTTAAAGATGTAAAAATCATGTCCGGTGATACAACGCTTATTGATTTCGGCAATTCCTAGCAGAAGTGATGGCAGTGTTTTTGTTCAAGCACTGCCCAAAAAAAAAAAAAAAAAAAAAAAAAAAAAAAAAAAAAAAAAAAACCACAAAAAGGCTCACACTGCACCCTGAAAGCACAGAAAAGTTAATACTTTAAATGCAAGACAAGTCTATACCCAAATACCTGGCTGAGCAAGATGAGTTTCACCCTCATCACTTTATATCTTCAGCCATATTTTTTTCTCCATAAACTATTAGAGCAGCCACAATTTATGGCAAAATGGAAAGTCAAATAAACAGGTCCACTTCAACCATTTGGTGCTCAGCTCTTTAGTCATAGATACAAATATACAGAACAATAAAATAGGTGGATGGAACAGGTCATAGGGATAGCGTCACTGCACAAGGCTCACTCCAAATTAACGAATCATCTTTAAATGCTAAAAAGAACACAAGTCTTTTCAAAGACACCCATGATGAAGATTTTATAATGTCTTGCTGTGAACAGTGATAATCATTGGGGCAGGGTGGTGGATTTAGAGGGGGAAACGAGCATGTACAAGTCCAGACAAATAGGAGACAAAAGAAATTAAGTGGGGGAAGAAAGGAGTGGAAAGATGTTTTCAGATCAAGTCGGCCACATTCATGGGCATCTCCTCCACAGTTGTGTTGTAGAAGGTCTCAATGTCCCGGAGCGTGCGCTTGTCATCCTCAGTCACCATGTTGATAGCGACACCCTTTCTGCCGAAACGGCCACCACGTCCAATCCTAAACAGAGTAACCATAGTTAGAATTCCTAAAAATCACAATCTGTTACCTCAACATATAAAAACAAAGAAAACATGGAGGAGAGGTGTGGTCAGGACACACCTGTGGATATAATTCTCCCTGTTTGTGGGCAAATCATAGTTGATGACCAGGGAAACCTGCTGCACATCAATTCCTCGAGCCTGGTGGGGGGGAAAAAAAAAAAAAAAAAAAAAAAAAAAAAAAAAAACAGGGAGTATTAAATGTGTACATGGAGGCCAACTAAATTTATTCAACTACACAAAGCATGGCATTTTATATCCATGACACTGAACCTAAATGAACATTGTCATTAAGGGACAAACCTACCAGCAGGTCAGTGGTGATGAGGACACGACTGGAGCCAGAGCGGAACTCCTTCATGATTAAATCTCTCTCCTTCTGGTCCATGTCTCCATGCTAGAAAATCAATAGAAATAGTCAGCTCATTTTTAAGCAAACTCACAATTTCACTCGATCCCAAGAGAAAAAGTGTGCCCATAGCATGAAACAGTCTTCACCTCACGGTACTGAGTAGACTGGGATGAATATGGACTGCATTTTTTATTCCCTTAACAGATATAGGACTAAGTGCCACAGATAGACACTGCCTTGCCCAATTATTAAGGGTGCACACATCACCTCTACCCAGAGCTCAGATAGTTCACTTACCAAAGCAGAGACTGTAAAATCTCTAGCATGCATCTTCTCAGTCAGCCAATCCACCTTCCGGCGTGTGTTAATGAAGATAACAGCTTGAGTGATGGTCAATGTCTCATACAGGTCACATAGTGTGTCCAGCTTCCACTCCTATGACAGGAGTAAAAGGAGCCAGTTACACACCAATAACAATTTAAGTGACAAGTCAGTAAAGCCATAAAGGGCTTAAAATGCAAAACAACCCTAGAATATCTATGGCAACAGCAGTCAGTTGACCTAAATTAAACCAAGTCTACCACTTGAGTACTGACAGGATGTGACCACCAGATGGCACTTTTCAGCCTTACATTCATGCTAAAAAAAAACAAATTGCCTTCTTAACTCGAGATGAAGCTGGGACTACACAAAATCATACGCAGAAATGAATGGGAGAAGCTCCTTTACCTCCCTCTCCACGTTAATGTAGAACTGACGAATACCCTCCAGGGTCAGCTCCTCTTTCTTGACCAAGATCCTTACAGGGTCTCTCATGAACTTGGTGGTGACCTCCAGCACCTCCTGGGGCATGGTGGCTGACAACAGGATCACCTGTAGGAAGACAAACATGTATTACCGCAACTGAATCAGCTTTACAGCTGCGTTTCATATTTGAAAATATCATTAAAAATGCAGCAAATGCAAGTGAACAATGGAATGTCAACTGCTTTATAGTCGTGATTAAGGACAAGGAGACCCAGTCACTGTGGAGAGCAGCAGGAATACTCTACCAAAGAACTTTGTTCCCTCCACAGCAAAGATGGCTGGGGGGAGAGGGATCTTTGGCTAACACCACATACTGTCAAACAATCATGGAAAACAGACCATTTGATAAGTTATACACTGAAATGTCAGTACATGTGATTTTCACCTGAATGTCAGTAGATAGCTTCTGGAAAATCTCGTAAATTTGGTCCTTGAATCCTCGGCTCAACATCTCATCAGCTTCATCCAATGCAAACATCTTTATGTATTTGGGTGCTGATGAAGGGAAATGGCCATGTTCAGTGTTTCAGTACAATCAACACAACTTCAAACTGGACATACTGCAACATTCAAGTCCTCACAATACTCATGTTACACTAAAAGAGGGGCAATGCTGTGGTCAGGTCAGTGAGGTCAGATCATGCCTCCAGAGAGCTGTGAACCCTGTACACACCGCAACAGAACGCTGAGACGTGGCAGAGGAGCACAGGAGACTCCGGAGTCAGTTGACACGCATGGGGATCATCATTACAGCACTTAAGCCCTTCCATATGGATGGAAGTGTTGCTACTTACAGAGATAGCGCCGGTTAAGCATGTCAAAGACACGTCCAGGGGTTCCAACCACTATGTGGGGCACATCAGCCTGGAGCTTCTGCACCTCGTTACGGACGTTGGTGCCACCAATGCAGGCATGGCAGGTAGCACCCATGTAGTCTCCAAGGGCAAGAACCACCTTTTGGATCTAAAGTTGGGTAGAGAAATCAGACTGGTTAAACATGTTTTCCAGAAACCACATGGATCAAGTTTAATCCCTGTATTTGAGCAATACAATCAGTTGCTTTAGATAAATGTCACAGCCTGGATCCAAAGACAAGTGATCAAGGGCTGAGGTAACATGTTAATGAGTAAAATGTGCCCACTGCATGAAACAGTCTTTAACTCATGGTACAGAGTAGACTGGGATGAATATGGGTTGCCTGCTTTTCCCCCATACCAAATATAGGAAGGTGCCACTGAGACACTACCTTGCCAACTGATAAGGGGACCTAGATTTCTACAGTCTCCAAGTGCTTGCTACTTCCACAGTCCAACAGAAGATTAACTATTACATTACAGTTCTCACCTGGTTTCTCAAGCAGGATTGAGCCTGGCCAGTACATAAATGGGAGACAACCTGGGGAAAACTAGGTTTGCTGCTAGAAGTGGTATTAGTGAGGCCAGCAGGGGGCTCTCATCCTGTGGTCTGTGGGGGGCCTAATGCCTCAGTACAGTGTCACTATACTGTAAAAACAGCACCGCCTTTCGGACAAGACATTAAACCGAAGTCCTGACTCTGTGGTCATTAAAAATCCCAGGACACGTCTCAAAAAAAAAAGAAGGGGTATAACCCCGGTGTCCTGCCAAAATTCCCCACTGGAGCTTCTCCATCAGGGCCCCCTAATAAACCCCATCTCTGAATTGGCTACATCACCGTCTCCTCTCCACTAATAACTGGTGTGTGGTGGACATCATGGCACACTTCAGCTGCTGTCACAGCTGTCTAGTGGTGGTTTTTCAGCATTTTTACCATGTAAAAGCACTCTGAGTGTCTAGAATGTAAGGAACTACATTCGTGCAACTGAAACCGCACTACCATGGACCAAGTCTTACCTGTTGAGCAAGCTCTCTGGTCGGGGCCAGGACCATGGCTTGAGTGCCCTTCAGCTCAATATCAATCTGTTGCAGGATAGAGATAGCAAACGTGGCTGTCTTCCCTGTGCCAGACTGAGCCTGAGCGATGACATCATACCCTACACAAATATGTTTGAATGAAACATTTCGGCAAACAAGGGTTAGAAAAACAAAACAGTGTTTCTGTTCTGTGTCCATAGCATGAAACAGTCTTCACCTCAAGGTACTGAGTAGACTGGGATGAACATGGACTGCATTTTTTGTTCCCTTAGCAGATATAGAACTAAGTGCCACAGATAGACACTGCCTTGCCCAATTGTTAAGGGTGGATGCATCACCTCTACCCAGAGCTCAGATAATTCACTTACCAAAGCAGAGACAAAAAACTCTAGCATGCATCTTCTCAGTCAGCCAATTCACAGTAAGAATTTGCTCTTCCCTTAGCAGATATAGAACCATGTGCCAATAAAAATAAAGTCAGTCTTTACAAATACATACCCTTGATACAAGGGAGAATTGCCCTCTGCTGAATGGCAGAAGGTTTCTCAAAACCATAGGCATATATTCCCCTGAGAAGATTCTCACGCAGGTTCATGTCATCAAAGCTGTCGACAATCTCCTTCCAGTTACCCTAACAAAACAAGGCAGGGAAAGAAAAAACAAAAACACAGTTTAACCACCATAGCATCAAGCTGAAATTGTGTCAAACACTTGTGATCCATAAAGACCTCAAAGTGTTAACAATTCATAAGTGTAGCAGGGATCTCACTACTATGATCAGAAACCAGATCTCCTTATGGATGTCAAATTAAAACAGAGCTGCAACTGCACAACGGATTGAGACATTTTACAACCAGTGTTCATTTGCATTATCCGTGCTTCCAATCACAGACATTGAATTGAATACACAAAATAAATGTGCGTTAGACTCTGCTAATTTGGAAGAGATTTTAACTCACCTCAATGACTCCATCTGGCTCCATGCCCTCGGGGCCATTGTCTCTAGGTCTGAACAAAAAAGAAAAAAAAGAAGGAGTGGAAAACAAATTAATCTATGCATTTCCAAACAATTCCGACTTCATGCTACATTCAATATAACTCGTTCAACAGTCAGATGACCACGAGAGGAACCTAAATTCCGAAGGGTTATGAACATGAAATGGAGGGAAGTTACCCCTGGACACGTCGCAGGACTCTCTGTAGAAGGCCTCGATCACAACCCCAGATTTTCCTGTTGTTTTTTTATTATTATTATTATTGGACTCGCCGTGTAAGCACCACTAGAAAAGCATTAACATTTGATAAAACGTGTCTTATTCAGTCATTTGTCAAACGAACCCAGGCGTACAAACGGAATAAAGTCAGCTAATCTACCTAGCAACTAGCTAAAACCCGAAGCCAATGTGATCAGACTCGGCTATATAACAGGCTATTAATAAATTGATGAAAACGAAGATCAACCAGAAGTACTACGGATTTAACAGTAATTCGTGAGTAGCTTTAAGTGAAGTGAGTAGCAGTGTGTGAGCGACTGAGGCGGGTTGAGGCGAGGCTCTGGCCTGCTCGCGCACTCACACTTCTCTTTTGTCTAACCGGTAGGCCATGTGCGCGAGACTCATTTCCGCGATATATATTTAATCCTGATTAAGATGAACCAGCTTGATACAGAAATCACACAATAAGGCGTCAGTAAACGTAATATCGATCCCCCACCTTACCAAATGCTGAAAGACGGCGATTGAGATTAGGGCTCGACAGGCAGGGCCAGGAGGCGGCCATGTGGATAAGGCCGAGCCGGTAGCTAGCGGAGCTGTTAGCATTCGGCTACAAGCCCGGCACGTTTTTGTTATTTTTTGAAAAGTCATAATGGAAAATGGTGTATATATATACACACACAGAGAACTGTTCGGCAGAAGATTTTTAAAAACCGTGCTAAATCCAACAAAATGAGCGCTGTTATCTCAAACCGCGGCCTTCTTCCATTTATACATGTTAACTAATTACCGTTACCGGGCCACGCCGCCACAGAACGCTCATTTTAGTTCAGATTCACACACGGCGAAAATTGTAAAATCGCTGCGGTTGCTTCCCGTGTGTACATATTAATAAACTAAAACTAACGCGCCGATTATTACAAACGTAAAACCAACTAAAACGTTTGCTGAAGTAAGCGCTTACTCACCTATGTTCATGTTCAGCCGACATTATCACAAAGAAAGGCAGAAGGGCGGAAAAGTGCTAAATACGTGGGCTGTGAAGCAGAGTGAAGAATTGTAATTGGAGCAGACGACTATCAATCAGAACGGAGGCGGGCCAAAGTGACTGCTGAATGGCTAAATTCTATCCTGCAGAGCAAAGAAATCCCGCCCACCTCACAGTTCACGTCGAGCAGCGTGACATCACCGGAAATGTTGACTCAATAATTTCCGACAATTTTGGAATTGAGTAAAAATTACAACACAACTAGGTATTGATGCAAACTATAATATTGCTGAACTAGGTAGGTAGATAGATAAATCATAGAACAGAAGAATCATAGAAGCAGTGAATAGAATCATAGACAGAAGATCGAATCATAGAATCATAGAATCATAGAATATAGAATCATCTTCAGTAATCGCTTTATGGTCAGGCAATTGTACTATTTTGTATTGTCAGAGCTTAATACTAAGTACTGTTCAAGAAATGTGATCTTACTCTTAAAATGATGTATACAATTTACAACCCTCTGTATTATTGGAAGTGTTAAAATAGCAAACCACTATATTAAATATAATATGATGTTTCCAGTGGACACAACACACCATACATAAAATGATGCTTGTCACAGTGGTATGAACACTTCACCCAAAAATACAGGAGGATATAGACATAATTGACTGTGCCTTTTCACTAGTTAAAATGTCTCGATTTAATCTAATTGTGTCCACAAGTGGTCCAAATCAAGTCACAAAGTGAAAGGAACAATAGCTTAATCAGAAAGCTGTAACCAAACTGCATATTTTCCACACACTTCCATACACACAAAACTGACAGAATGATAATATACAATATATTCAATAATGATCAGATCAGACCCACCCATCATTTTACACAGAACATGATTTATTGACAATAAAAGGAACATTATACTTGCACATCTGAGTAACATAACACACTTCTCAACAATTAATAAAAAGTCTCATTAGACCTTTACAGATTGTGAGAAAAATCATTCTACTCCACTGATGAAGCTTTTTTCAAGAGTCCAAAAAGGCTGTTGCCAAGATGTCAAATCTCAAAAGGTGGCCATTAGAAAAAAGCCTGGCCTCTGACAACCACAAGAACAAAATAACACTGATACAAAACAAAACTATTTTTTTTTAAAAAAAAAAAAAAAAAGAAAGAAAGAAAAAAAAGAAAAGAAAGAAAGAAAAAAAGAAGAAAAAAGTGGGTTTGATAATGTGATATCCTGTTTTATAGTCTCTCTCTGCCTTTTGGGAACATGAAGGTTTCCAGCTGTTTCTTCCCCCCACCTCTTGCTGCATAACCCCTAAACAGTTATCACAGTGAGAGCTTGCAGTGACAGAGTTCTTTGTACATGAGTCTTCTCAGTTTAGGCATATCCTGCTGACTGAAGCTGAAGGGCTGCCCTAATGACAGACACTTACAGTACTAGATTGGAAAAAAGGAAAGTAAAAGTGAACAAAGTGGAACACAATATGGTGTTATTAATTCTCCTGTAACATAGATTTAATTTTTATTCCTGCATGTTGTTTTGGCACAATCCTAAAACAAAGGATGCCTCTCTGGAATGACATGAAGTGCTATACAAAACCACACAAGACATGAAAGCAGCATAGATAGTTTTCTTAACTTACCTGAAGGACAAAAGCCCCACAGTCGCTGTCATTATTCTGCCTTCCTACATTCTATGATACAAATACAGCATCAATAAAGTAACAGTTTGTAAAATGGGACTATGAAATACAGCTCAATTGTCTATAAACCAGTACTACCAGCACAAATTCCTATGTGATTCCATACATAACATGGACTTTACTCCAATATAACATGTATGTAAACTTCTTTAGACAAAATACACACACAAGACTTTATGTAATTACCAGAGTTTTGTACACAGGAAAACACACAAGAGCACGCGTGCACACACATTTGCCAGAGTTTTGTACATAGAAGTTTATGGTCAATTGTCCTAAAAGACTACAACTATGACTCACCATTTTGAAAAAGCCTCTCCACCCAGTGAGAAAATCTCTCTGTTGTTTTATAATAGCTTCTGCCTGGAGGTATTTAAAAATATGCTAGTAGGGGAAAAGAGAAAGAAGTGGATTTGAAAATACAAACAGTATGCATGTTAAATGCAAATTTATATTAAATAATTGAGGTTGTGAGAAAATGAATGCTATCAAGAAGAAAAAAAAAAAAGAAAAAAAAGAAGAAGAAGACAAGTCCGGACCTTGGGACACCGTCGATTAAGGGTTCGCTGGGAGTCAAAGTAAGTGATGTAACGCTGTTTGATGTCCACTGATACAAGTGACCAATGCACTTCCAGGTGAATGGGAATCAACAGGAGATCCTTGCTGAAGATGTCAACCTAAAACAAAGAATACAATGAAGACTTATACATACACTTTAGGGCGGAGTAGAAAATCTACAACCCCTGGCAAATTAAGACATCACCAAACTTAGATGATGCACACCCGGATTTTTTACTTCGTAGCAATCAAATCACAGATGACACACAACATTTTTTTTGTTTAACAGCTGAACATTCTGGCTTCATCAAACATACCTCAAACAAATTAAATTAAATTGTTCTAATTAATGGCATTTTTTTCCATATCAAGTAGAGAAAAAAAATTCTGGAATCATCAACATAAAAAATATTTGTTGCTCCTCCTCGGGCGTTTATGACTTCCTGAATTCTTTGAGGTCTGAACTTGACTAATGAAAAACCATATCCTCCATCAAGCTGATTCCAGCTCTCTCGAATAGAGGTTGACAGATCAGGTTTGCAGGATGGAGCCTTGTCATGGAGCAATTTTTAAAATTTCAACAATAAATTTTCAATGGGATTGAGATTCGGACTGTTTGCTTGCCATGTCATTGAGTTGATGTGTTTTTCTTGAAGAAAAGCTTTAACACCCTTTGCTCTGTGACAAGATGTATTATCATCCTGAAAATATGACTTCATCTCCAAACCTATTTTCTATCGATGTAATGAGAAAAGTGTCCAAAATTTCAGTGTACACTTGTGCATTGACTGTGGAGGTCTCCGCTGGTCCTTTACTAGACATACAACCCCATATCATAAATGGGTGGGGAAATTAGATTTTTATTCAAGCAGTCATCTTTATATGTTTCATTAGAACAGCACCAGACAAAAGTTCCAGCATCATTTCCTTGGCCAATACAGATTCGTGATTCATCACTGAATATCACTTTCATCCAATCATCCTCACTGCATGATTGCTTCTCTTTAGCCCACAGTAACCTTGTTTTCTACTGTTTAGGTCTTAGTGCTGGTTTTGGTTTTTCTGTACGTAAAATCCCATTTCATTCAGCCGATTTCTTTCAGTTCCGTCACAAACATTGACTCCTGTTTCCGCCCATTAGTTTTTTCTATTGTAATTTTCTATTTTCAAGTCATATTGATTTGAGTTTCCTACCCTGACATTTTCCATCTTACTTGGTCCACTTGTATGTTTTCCTTTTATAACATTCTCATTTTGTTTATGCTTGCACCAATGAGAACAGCCAACATCTCCGTGTTGGATTTTTTTGTTGGGGCCATGTTTCCTTTCAAAAGGTCCAAGGTACAGACTAATTAGCATTTTTAGACTTGTGCTGGTATTTGATTTAGAAATGCAAATTACAAGGTGATTCCATAATTTTTTCCTCAACATTGAGTGATTCCATAATTTTGTCCAGTACTTGATCTGTAGTGAGTAAGTGAGTAGTATAGATTTTAATGCCATGTCAGCATCTGAGGCTATCTTCATGGGGGAAAAAAAAATCTGAATTACAAAAAATACAAGAGTTGCATAAACACAATAAAACAAAAACTAAACAAAAAGAAAAACACAGCAGGTAAGATTATATAAGATGTTTTACATTTACATATGATAAAAATTTTCAAACCTTTTCTGGTACAATCTTACTAAACAAGTCCTTAAGTGAGCATAATACATAAAATGTTGTCTAGCTGCATTAAAAGCAGGACAGTCCAATAAAATAGGTTTATTGGAAAGGGGGGTCTTGCAGAACATGCATAATGTTGGGTCTCCACCTTTAAGCAGAAATGTAGGAGTCAATCTTGAATGACCTATACAACATCTAGTGAACACCACTTGATCAAATCTTGTTTTAAAAGGAGATTAAAAGTATGTTGCGGATTTTAGGATGGATTTCATGCAATTTGTTGTTTGTACACGTGTCCCATTCTTGTTGCCACTTGTTTAAGATAGAATGATTGACACTAGGTTTAAGGTCTTTGGGAGGAATTTGACATTCTTCTACTTCTAGATTAACTGCCTCCTTTGCAGCCATATCAGCTTGTTCATTTCCTGCAAATACCAAAAGGTCTGATGCTTTTAGGTTTGCTCTCATACAAATGAATGTATTGGGAATGAAAGCCTAGAATAGGCTGGGGTATTTTTGTCTGCTTTAGTTTAACAGCATATTGAAGTGATTGCTTCAATCATCTATTTTGAAGTGATGGTTCATTGGCTTCAATGTACTTTTGTACTGGTGAGGTTCTAAATGCTCCCAAGGCAAGCCGTTATCTCTGATGATGCACTGTGTCAAGCATCTGTTTATATGACTTTCTGCCAGAATCATAAACTATGCTGCCATAGTCCAAACATGATCGGATCAATACTCTATAAAGGCACAAAAGAACGGTGTACTCTGCCCCTCATTTAGTTTTGGCCAACAATTTAATTATATTCATAGCTTTAAAACACTTGTTTCTTAAAAGTTTTCAAATGTGGAATAAAAGTCATTTTGTTATCAAAGAGAAGGCCTATGAACTTGGTTTCCTTAATGACTTTGATGGGGTCTCTATTAATGAAAAGTTCTGGATCATGACGAAGGGATCGCTGGAGACAAAAGTGTGTACAGACTGTTTTTGTTTTAGAAAATCTGAAACCATTTTAAATTGAGCACTATTTAATTCTGGAAAAAATATGCAATTAATTAAAACAATTTAATTTAACTTGTTTGAGGTGTGTTTCAGGAAGCCAGAATGTTCAGCTATTAAACAAAAATTGATCTGTGTCATATCTGTGATTTGTATATTTGCTACAAAGTAAAAAAACACAGGTGAGCATCCTCCAAGTGTGGTGATTCCATAATTTTTGTCAGGGGTTATACACACGATTACTACATGGGTACTGAATGAATGGCTTCACATGACTGACTGTCCATCTCAGCATATGACCTTGGGATCACTCAAATGAATTCTAATACAACAATACACCCAAGCAATGGACTGATTCCAAGTCTAATTCTAAAAGCATCATTATTACCTCCCCTCAACTCCTAAATCGGTTGGTTTTTAAACATTCATGAGAATATTCCACATGACTGCTAAATTGCAACTGAGATTAGAGGGGGAAAAAAATCTTACATTTTTTGTCCACCGTTTAACTCCTTCATAACCTTTAGTTCGCAGCTTATCATAAAAGAAGCTGTTGAAGAAATGGACCTAAAATGAATTGAAAAAGAGTAAAGTTTCAAATTTAGACATAACAAAAAGCGACATGGGCATGCTCTAAACTTTTTGTAGACAAAGACCCTTTTAACTGAAGAAAAACAAACAAACAAAAAAACAAACCACAAATGACAGACCCCCTCAATACAGATTTATATGACAAACTAACTATTCAAAAGACTTAATCACATACTTAATAGTGCTGCATTGTCTTTACAATGTGGGAAGTGCCAAGGACCTGATTTCCCATCAGAGTTTTATAAGAAATTCTGCCACAAGTTGGCACCTCTTTTAATGAATATGTTTAATCAATCTTAATTCTGGCCATCTTCCCCAAACTTTCACTCAGGAGGAGGATAAGGGGAGGGGGGGGGAAAGACAGATCAGTTGGACTGAACCTATTATCGTCCAATTAGTTTGTTGAATGTTGTTTTTAAATGATCAAACTTATTGATGTTGCCCCTGAAAATGTTCCCCCATCTATTATCATCAGACTAAACATGCTTTAGTCATTCAATGCCGTTTATAACTATTCCAGTTCAAACTCTCAAGAAGCTTTAATTAAAACTCTGTGGAGAAAGCCTTTGACAGAGTGGAGTGGAACTACCTCTTTTACCACTCAGAGAGGTTTGGTTTTGGGAAGAATTTTGTCTCCTGGTTCAGATTGCTTTACTGTGCTCTACAGGCCTCAATTACAACAAACAATATTCAAGCTGAGTATTTCCTCCTTTACTGCTCTAGTTCAAAAAACGGGGTTGCCATAAAAACTCCCTATTATATTTTACTGCAATAGACCTCCTGGCTGTTACTCTTCATTCCAACCCTTACATCATGGTTAAAAACATAGATTTGGAGTAGAAATTAAGGCCTCTATTTATGTGGGCAACCTTTTCTATATATCTATAACCTGGCCATTTCTCTTCCTGTCACCCTGTCCACTCTTCAATCTTTTGGCCAAATATCTGGTTAAATTAAATAAAATAAAGGTAAACTATTTTGTGGATTTATTGTAACCAGAGAGAATTTTTTTTCTTAACTTTCTAATTGAAGAACCAATTTTTCTGAATTGTGTGTGTAGATTCCAGTTGACATTATTTAGAAGCATAATAGCTTTCGTAATAGGGTTGCGGTTTCCACCCCTGTAACAATATTAGAAAATCACAGACCCCCTGGTCCCTGGATCCCACTTTTAGAAGAATTGCGCTAACTTGCTGGAAAAGTAATTTTATTATTCATCACCTTGTCAGGCACTGAATCCATTACAAGGTCCCCATACATGTTCATAACCTGGAAAAAAAATTAGTTTTGAAGTTACAGATAAGGTGGGGGATTATACAAGTGTCCAAAAAGTAGATTTTACTAAATAACTGTAGTTGAAATTTACTATACTTGGTCATTGAGCCAGTTTTGTCCATATAGAGTGCTGAGATCATCCATTGTGAGAACATGGCGCTTGTAGTTAACACTGAACCCTCGCACCATGCTCGTACCTGGGGACCTCTGGTAGGACTGGATTATCTGGTGCACCTCTGCTTTCCTAAGACGAATAAATCACATGTGCAAAAATGGCTTGTACTGAAATACAACAGCTATGTGTACTTAAATTCACTGAGTAAATGTAACTCCATGCCAAACAACTTTCTTTCTTCCATTAATGCATGTGTACCAATTGTGTTTCCATGAATGCATTTGTGTACTAATTCTGTTTCCATTAATGCATTTCTGTACTAATTCATGTTTGTATATCTATACCTGTAAGCTTGAGAGAAGCTCTCACTGAAGATCTCCTGCAGTTGCTCCACAATATCATCAGTATGTATAGGGATCAGACTGCCATATTTATGGAGAGACTCATCCAAAATGCCTAGGAGATAAAGAAGATATTTATGAATTTACTTGATGACATGGCCTTGAAGCCAGTTTAATCTCTTTGTTAGACATATAAAATACAACTGCATACAAAAGTCAAGACAAAAGCATCTCTTCTGTCTAATCAGAACTCATCATGATGCTACGCAGAGGGCTTTTGTGCAGTCCTAATTTAAAACACAATTTCATGCATTAAAAAGTCTGCTCCACATGTAAATGGTTATTGGTTCTTGCATTCAGAGGTACAACTATCAATATAGAAATAAGTGAATATCTCAGAGTCTGGTCTAGAACTTAGTGGGTTTGAAATTTCTGATTGTTCTCTTCACTGCAAAAGAGATGGTAGCTCTTAAAGCCCCTGTCAACTCATTTTCATAATTAACTTATTATTGTTATATAAATTCTGTGGTGAATTAACAATGGTTTGCTAAAGAAAGAACAACATTGGATTTTTTAAATTAATTTAATTAATTCTCTGCCTTTTTGGTCAGGCTCATTCAAGCTGGATGGTAGAAGTGGCATCAAAGCAATTAATCAGATTTAGCCACTTGCTTAGATCAGCTCTCGTTTTTCCCCAACTACAGAAACTATAATGACTTCATTCCTGCTCACTGTATCCTAGTTGTGCCCGAGTGTGTGCAAAACTTCATCTTGTTAGAACTTTTAGTATTTGATATACACTAAACTAGTGCAGTGGTAATAATGTGTAGTTCTACCACTGGTATTTTTAGGGGGAAAGCAATGAAAATTAGCAGAGTGGCTGTAAAAAAAATTTTTTTTTAAAAAGAAAAAAAAGAAAGAGAAAACAGTTCAATACAATGCTCATTTTAATATATTTTATTTAACAAAACACCATGCTTTGCTGATCAGTGTAAATTTTTAAATCAGTTTTTAGTTTTCACCCTATCTTCAAGAGATTGCGTGTTCGAATCCCGACAATGCCACAGCCATCCATGGCCGAGAGTCCAAGAGAATGCATTAGATTCAGTACCTACTGCTCGGCTGTTGATACAGTACGTACTGATCAGTGTAAGTGGCAAGCATGAATATAATCCGCACATACTAGTCTCGATGCCTTATGGGATAGTGCAGTATCCACAGTGTCCAGTGGCTCCATACTGCAGAATCGAGGAGAAAGCAGTAGGTCATCCAGGTATTTCTCGCCTACTGTTTTATGAATACCGAGAATTAGGATAAACTACTCATTTGGCGTACTGCTTTTCGCCTACTGTGTAGCAGGGTAGTAAGGATATTCAAACGCAGCCCATGAGTTTGAAGCATTTAGTTAGAATTAAACTGTAGTTACAGATAAAAATTTCTTGAAGGTACAATTGGTAAATGCTTATTTATTGACAGATGTTAGTATCACATTTTTAAAAACATTTGAAACCATGCTGCCTGGGGCTTTGATGAAATATAAACATTTACCTTGGACACAGGACACATGCTCTTTTGTGAGGGCCATCTCCACTCTTTGCATGGAAACTGAAGAGAAACCTTGCCTTTCATTGTTTCCAACACTGACTGCTGAGCTGGACTGGGAAATGCTATGATACCCATTCAAATCACTAAATGAAGCTTCCGAGAAGAGATAAACATGTTTTTATGAGGTATTCCTTGGATAAGAAGCATACTGATAAATGCCACTTTGATATTAGACTTGATTAGATATTAGACTTACCTGTGTCACTTTCATTTGCAGTCTGTGCTGCTGCTCTCGAGTTGGGCAACCCTGGGTCTCGCCTCTGCCTGCTTGGATAAAGATTATACTGACGCCACCGCCTTGCCCGTCTGTATCCAAGCGTGCCAACCCACTGCGCCCGTTGCCGCCATGTTTTCCAGTTCTGAGCAAGCCGGAAGCGCAGCCGCGTCGAGGCCCGGAGCCTCCTCCACCGCTTCAGCCTCTGCTGCCTGAGGCCATGAAGTCGAGCCCAGAGGGGTCTCTCAGGGTCATCCCGGGCTTCAGGTTTGTCTTGCTCCTTATTTGAAGGTGAAAAGTTCTGGTAGTAATGTGCCATTTGAGGCAACGATTTGTGTGGGTCGTGCCAGTCCCCCATATCCTCCTCCTCTTCTACTGGAGCACATTCAGAACTGATCTCTTCACCTTCGTCCAACTGGTCCTCTTCTAATTCCTCCTCCTCTTCTTCTTCATCAAATCCATCCTCTTCATCCATCTCATCAGTCTCTATGTATTCTCCAGTCCACCCCCTCTCCTTGTGGCCCACTTTGAAGTCCATAGCGCTTTGGGCATTAGGGGGAGATTCAGGACCCAAGAGGTGCCCTCCTGCCATTCCTCCACCACTGCCCTCATGGCTCACAGTCAAGGAGAGCTCCCCCTGCCAGCGGTTTGGAGCCAAGCTTGCCCCGCTGTCCCTCATGGTCCACGGGCACCCTGCTACCTGCGCCAGCTCGCCGTCTGCAACAACACATGGTCAAGGAATAGGTGGGCTGCACAATGTATAAATGGATAATAGGTGTTCGGGCAAAACTGCCGTTTGCCATATTATTTAAAGCAGAAAGCTGCAATAATGGGCTGATTGACACTAAAGTATTGATACTTTTGATCCTTTTCATTTCCTTTTGAAAATCGATCCTAACTTAAAATATTAATACAGTGTGTTTACTTTTTAAGCATTTTACACAATGTAAAATGTTGTAGAACATAGTAATCCCTGTGTGCAGATAAGGATCTATGAATTTCTAAGCCTTCCTGTCACTTCATACACACACTTAAAGTCAGGCAGGCACACAAACAAATGAGAGAGAGAGAGAGAGCGCGAGAGAGAGAATGAACACATACAGTGCCCTCCACTAGTATTGGCACCCTTGGTAAATATGAGCAAAGAAGGCTGTGAAAATTGTCTAAACTTTTGGTATTTTGTTTAAAAAATTCTCTGCTCTCATGGATATCAAAGAATTTCAAACAATACAGGTTTATCAAAAAAAATATAATTGTTAAATATAGGTGTGCAACAATTATTGGCACCCCTATGAATTCATATGAGAAAAATATATTTGAAGTATATTCCCATTGACATTTTACTTTATTTTAGTACACCTGGGTGACTAGGAACAGGAAATTGTTCAACCATGACTTCCTGTTTCACATGGGTATAAATATAAGGTAACACATAGGCTAGAATCCCTTAGTCATCCATAACAATGGGTAAGACCAAGGAATATAGCTGTGATGTGCGGCAAAACGTTGTTGAGCTTCACAAAATGGGACGTGGCTATAAGAAAATAGCACAAACTTTAAAAATGCCCATTTACACCATAATGAAGATGTTCTAGTCAACTGGAAATGTTATGAATCAACCAGGAATTGGGCGTGTGTCTATATTGTCTTAACGCACTGTGAAGAGGATGGTTCAAGTGGCCAAAAAGTCTCCAAAGATCACAGCTGGAGAGTTGCAGAAGTTAGTTGCGTCTTGGGGTCAGAAAGTCTCCAAAACTACTATCCAAAGTCACCTACATCACTAAAAGTTGTCTGGAAGGGTTTCAAGAAAAAAGCTTCTACTCTCTTTCAAAAACGAATTCAAGCATCTTCAGTTTGTCAGACACTACTGGAACTTCAAATGGGATAGGTTTCCATGGTCAGATGAAGCCAAAATAGAGCTTTTTGGCAATAAACAGAGGTGGTTTTGGCACACACAGAGAGGTAGCCATATGGAAAAGTACCTCATTCCCACGGTTAAATATGGTTAAATAGTTAAATATGGTGGTGGCTCTTCAATGTTTTGGGGCTGTTTTTCTGCCAGAGGACTTGGACATTTTGTTAGGATACATGGCATCATGGAGTCTATCAAATATCAACAGATATTAAATGAAAACTTGACTTCCTCTGCCAGAAAGCTTAAAATGGGCCATGGTTGGATCTTCCAGCAGGACAATGATCCAAATCATACATCAAAATCAAAATCACAAAAATGGTTTACTGACCACAAAATCAAGGTCCTGCCATGGCCATCACAGTGCCCTGACTTGAAACCCTTAAAACTTGTGAGGTGAACTGAAGAGGAGAGTCCACCAGCATGGACCTCAAAATTTGAAGGATCTGGAGAGATTGTGTATGGAGGAATGATCTCAGATCCCTTGCCATGTATTCTCCAACCTCATCAGGCATTATAGGAGAAGACTCAGAGCTGTTATCTTGGCAAAAAGTATTGACTAAAAGGGTGGCAATAATTGTGACACACATATTTAACAAAGTTTTTTTCTTTGGATAAACCAGTTTGTGTTTGCAATTGTTTGACATCCATGACAGCAGAGTCCATCCATCCATCCATCCATCTTCTACCACTTACTCCTGTTCAGGGTCACGGGGAAACCTGGAGTCAATCCCAGGGAGCATCGGGCACAAGGCAGGGTACACCCTGGACAGGGTGCCAGTCCATCGCAGGGCACACTCAAATACACACTGACACACCCATTCATACACTACGGACACTTTAGACATGCCAATCAACTTACCATGCATGTCTTTGGACTGGGGAGGAAACCCCCGCAGCACTGGGAGAATATGCAAACTCCGCACACACAGGGCCACGGTGGGAATCAACCCCCCAACCCTGGAGGTGTGAGGCAAACATGCTAACCACTAAGCCACCGTGCGCTTTTTTTTCTTTTTACAAATTTTTTAAACAAAGGATCAAAAGGTTAAACAATAAAGACAATTTTTCACAGCCTTCTTTGCTCATATTTACCAAGAGTGCCAATATTAGTGGAGGACACTGTAAGGGATGGTTTATTTCTGTGCGAGAGAGAACAAATATTTCAAATAGCGTTTTTGCTATCCATTTTTACCAATTACAAATGTATAAATCACACATTTTATATATACACAAGAAAACTTTTCAAAGTATATGTATTATTATCATTATCAGGATACTAGTCTTGGTATTGGATTGAGGGGGAAAGATACAGTGGTATCACCATCCCAGGCAATAAGTACAGAAGCGCTAAACCAATCACTCAGTGTCTGTGTGCTGTAAGCAGCCAGACCAATGTCACACAGTGAGATAACTCTGTGGGATGAATTATGACTGATTTTATTTAAAATTATGGCAGGCAATCTTTAAACATGTTACGTGCATTTTAAATACATTAAAAATTGTGGTGTGTATTAGTATAATTGGAATAATATATACAATATTGGCATAATATTATTCTGTCAATATCATGCAGCAATTTCTGGCTTCTAGTGTTTTTATTTTACCTTGATATGACACTGTTCTAGGAATTTCCTTATTGAAAGCAAATCAATCAGGATATATGGCAACTTATAAAAATTCTTTATTTCAGGCTTTATGCACAGATCTGGGAAATTATTTGCATTTGTTTTGAAATATATTCTGTTGTCAAAGCAGGACTCGACACAAAAAATAAACAACTTTTCTACACACACCTCCATGATGCATATTACATATTTTCCAATATTAAAGCTTATGACTTACAGTGTATTTCTTGAACTGCATTTGTAATTGACTTCGACATGTTCATATAGGGTACACATATAGCTGATAAAATAACGCTAGAACATGCCAAATAAACACTCTTACAGTTTTGGGCAGAACAAAAGACCTTCTCGCTCTGTAAAGGAGAAATAAAACAGTGTGTATCTGCGGAAGCATCTCCTGTAATCCACCCGCTTCTACTAACAGGTTAGCATTTAGCCACAGCCGAATATGTTTATAAACGTGTCGCCGTATCGTACGACTGAATTTTCTCATGAAGAAATTACTGATTTTTCGGATGATGCTATGCATGTTAAATAATCGCACTGACTCCTGCCAAGACTCGCTTTAGGATCCGCGGTACGGTTGTTGTTTTTTTTTGGTCTCTGCAATGTGATGTTAAAAAAGCGTGCATAATTAGCAGGCTAGGTAGCTAGCTGGCCTAAACATTGGTCATCACACCATATCTTTTTGCATTTTGTGCATTTATATCAAGATAACACTCACCGTCCGAGTGCAGTTTGTATGGGTTTCAGTAGATGTGTATTAACTGTGCAATTCGCTGTGTGTCTAATATTTTTCGATTTGGTGTAAGGAGAATTTCACCCTTAATCAATGAAGCCCGTCGCCTTCTTTCAACGAAGCTATGACGCGGCTGTTGCTGAGCCTTTGTTGATGACGTCAGCAGCTCTCCCAACGCGTTCCTGCGGAGGTGACGGAAAGCGAAGTGTGTGACTTTTTATTACAAATAGTGTGAATATATACCTCCGCGACCCTGAAAAGGAGTAAGCGGTTGAAGATGGTTGGATGGATGCATGAATATATACCTCTGAATCCGCATACTGATGTACTTATGTTATAAGTAGTAATGTTTTCATTTTTAAATAAACACCTGGCATACTTTTGTCCTGATGCTAGTTTCATATGTGATTGGGATTCTGTAAACACTAGATAATTGCCAGTATTTATCACAAATATCGTCATAATATATATGCGATATGGCCAAAAATTTGTGGACACCTGATCATCACACACTTTTGAACATCTCATTCCTGATTTAGGCCCCCTTTTCTGTAATAATACCCTCCACTCTTCTGGGAAGGCTTTCCACTATTTTGTGGAGCTTACCTGTAGGGATTTGTGCTCATTCAGTGAAAGATAAACATAGTGCATGAGTGGCATACCTCTAAATAAGACCCATGTGGAGCAAATGCTCCTTGTGGAATGCTATCTCACAGTAGTGTCCAGCCTGTTTATAGGCTATAGAGTGAAGATGTCCATCACCCAGTCTCTGTCAGGAGTCATCTGCCCAGCAAGGTGAGCTTACGTTCGCCCTAAGAAGTATTCAGGTAACCCAGCTCAATGTAAAGGGTTCCTGCTACAGCACTCACTGTACTTCTCCATAAATTAAGAAGTTTCAGAACAACACAAGATGGCTCAGTTAATTAACCTTCTCACGGACAAAGCACTAACCTGGGTGACTGCAGTATGAAACCAAGGTGAAGAACACACTTCATCCTACAAACGATTGATTGAATTTTTCTGCCACATCTTTGTGCTTTTGTTGTGGCAGCAACCAACACTAAATCTCTCAGTGTCCAATACATCCAGTTCCACTCTTAAAACACTGATTGACTCCAGAGCAGCAGGAAACATCATTGCCCAAACCATCAAAGAAAAACTTAAGCTCTGCCTGCAACCTCTCCAACATCCTGTTCACATCCAAGCCCTTAGTGGAGGCACCATTGGAGAAGTTTCCATTACACACAGCACTGAACCACTTAGTGGTTAGCACAATCGCCTCTCACCTCCTGGGTCGGGGGTTTTATTCACACCGTGACCCTGTGTGTGCGGAGTTTGCATATTCTCCCCGTGCTGCGGTGGTTTCCTCCGGGTACTTTGGTGTCCTCCCCCAGTCCAAAGACATGCATGGTAGGCTGATTTGCATGTCCAAAGGGTTATATCATTAACCCTGAAGGGGTTTTCATGGACCAGTGGAAAGTCACAGCGGTCAAGGAATGGCCAAGACCCTCTACTTTCAAGGATCTTCAATGCTTCCTGGGTTTCACCAATTTCTACCGGCATTTCATTTTGGGGCTTTAGCTTTTGGCTGCCATTTGGCCACCCAGCTTAACCCTTTCCAGTGTGTTCTCAGTTACTAACCTCCCTTGTTCTTGTGGGATGCCAACCCCATGGACTCATCTACAGTTGATGAGTGGTTCAGGAGGAGCAAACAAGCGTCAGACACTACTCACCAGTAGAACAGGTAGTCCAGAGCAATAAGGAGTTCCCTGACCAACACAGAACTGAAAATCCAGAATATCATCCTGGAGATTATGTCTGGCTTTCCACCTGGAACATCCGCTTCAAACAAGGCTGTAGAAAAGTCTCACATCGGTATATTGGGCTTTACAAATTTTGGCATCACATCAAGGATGTCACATACCAGCTTGAGCTGCCTAGAAACTGCAGACTCTTCCCATCATTCCACTTGTCACATCTCAAACTTGCTATCCAAGGTCCCTTGGCTGAAGGGGTTTCTCCATCAACACTACCAGACCCCCTAAAGTTCGAAGGACAGCATGCCTACTGAGACAAAGTCATTCTCAACTCTCAGCGGAGAGAAGGAAAATTTTAGTAACTGATCGACTGGGAGGACTACGGTCCCCGATAAAGGTGCTGGATCCCGGCTGACAACATCCTCAACCCACTCATGCCTGGCATCCCGAGAAACCTAAGACTCATCCCAGGGGATGACCTATAAAAAACTGCACTCCAGTTGCTCAAGCAGGGGTTTTGTCATGTCAACATCAAATTCGGCATCAAATGCATCTCCATTTATAAACATAGCCATCACAGGCTCCAGCTCCTGCGTACTGATTGCACACACCTGGACTCAGTTACCACCACACACTATTTAAGTGTGTTTTAAGATACCAATTATGTTGTTTAATATAACAATTATGATATTTGCAATACTACTGCATAGAGTATAATCACTTAAATTATCCACTATATGTTATAGGTTACATGTTTGTCTGTTTTTTAATATTGAATGTTTTACTCTTATTTTGCCATTTCGGAATTTACTGCTTGTCTTAGTCTGAGTGGATCTTATACTTGGAACCCAAAGATTCAGTTTTAGAGAGATATCCATCTTCTAGAAGTTCTAGATTGTCTAATGCTGTCAGCCATAAATATAAATATTTGTCTTGTGTAACTATATCTTCACTGATATGGAAAGTTACCACCAAACAGTTAAAGACCTTTTTTTTATTCTGTGTTCAGTTTATAAAATTACTGTTCAAAAGCATTAATCTAACCATATGTTTATGTTTATTTGGATGTCTTAAAAGGACATGTAAATATGTATAAAGTAGTTTTGAAAGGTCCTCACTTTTCTGACTCTCTTCAGAATGAAAATATTCCATATGACACTCAAAAGGGCAAATGTAAATCTATGTACAGGTGCATCTAAATTTTTTTAGAAGGTCTTGGAAAAGTTCCACAATATTCTAAATTACTGGAAAAAAATAACTTTTCCATGATATTTTAAATTATGGGGAAAAAGAAAAAATGTTCTACAATATTCAATTTTATTTTAG
Source organism: Ictalurus punctatus (assembly GCF_001660625.3). Taxonomy (NCBI): domain Eukaryota; kingdom Metazoa; phylum Chordata; class Actinopteri; order Siluriformes; family Ictaluridae; genus Ictalurus; species Ictalurus punctatus. Next base: position 16,646,299 of record NC_030422.2, on the reverse strand, counting down.
ATGCACCTGTAAGTCTATGTAAATCAATCAGTGAACTTTGATTTGACTGAGGAGCCTGGGACAGATTTGGCTGTGAGCTAGAATTCAAATCTGTGTAAAGTTGTGCCATGTTGCAGGTTGTTCTCTGCTGTCCACAATCTGATTTGCTGTGATTTGTCCTAGACAATATTGCAAGGGGTATTAGGGAAAGAGATTTGCTATGTCTGCATGGATGCAATCTTCAACAGTGGGCACATAGAAGGTACTTAGTAGCATCCTTTTGAGCCCCAAAAGAGTCCTGGAAAGCTGTCACAAGTCTAGCACAGTTGATTTAGGAGCTCGAAAACTGCACACTATCACAAACAGGGCCTGTGTGAAAGACATAGAGGGGGGTAAAATAAGGGATAGAGGGGGTGGGGGGTGGAGTTGTGAGGAACTGTGAGAATCTAGTCAAACTGGCCTGACCAGATCAGGTAAACAGAAACAGAGCATGAGGAATAGAGCTCTTTTTTCTTTCGTTTTTTTTTTCCTCACATGAAGTTTCAGCGCAATCTAAACTTCCATGATGATATAATTTCAACCCCCCAATAAAATAAATCAGGTTACATTAAGGATTTTTTCATGCATATTTTGTGATTTTTACGTTAAAAACCCCAAACAAACAAAAGTATAAATATATTTGATTGCTGCTAATTGTGTAATGCACTTCATTGCAGTGTTTTGTAAATGTGTGAAGCGGAAGTTGAATGTATCAAGCTTGGAATTGCAGGTGATGGGCGGAGAGAGGGAAGAGGTGGAGTGCACTTGGAGCTTTAGGACTGTGGTAACTCTGGTTAGCGAGAACTTCAGGTGGACTTTCTTGGGTTACCGTAGACTATTGGATCAGTTCCAGGGTACCAAAAAATATCTCTAAGGGAAATACTTGAGTAGGAATGCGACTTCAGTGCGAACCGTGCACTATTTCCTGCTGAAGCTCTCATAGTAGTTGATCCAGAGATACGATTTAGATTCAAAGGACAATCTGTGAGAAACGAGCTCGAAAGCACTGTAGTTAAACTTGTGACAAGTTATGGATAGAGGCTAACACCTGCTATTTAGTACAAGGGAAAGAAGATTCCAAGAAGCAACTCGGACTTCCTGTTTATCCACCTGTAAGTAGTTACTTCTTGTTTGAAGGACTCACTAAGGGTCGAGGTTTCGTGCGTTTACGTCAGAGCGTCACTCTTGCGTGCTGTTCGCTCTTCCTGGAAACAAAAGCAACTGCATTCTTTCTATTATTCAAGATTAAATTAAATTGATAAATTCTGTCTACCCAAAACATCATAGTACTTTTATTAAACAGTACAATACAGGCCTGTGTGTATACGTATGCAGTTTTAGAAGTACCCTCTTAGTACAGTAACATGACTAAGTAAATGCAGTGAGTGTGCCCTGATGAAAAAAGAAGACAACAGAAGCCCTCATAGAATTTGTAATAGTTTTAATGTTCATAGTATTGGTTTTAATGGAAACTGTAATGGTCCCAGTGGGTCTCTACCGGTAATTTGTTGCCTTCTATTGGCAGCATGTTATGATAATGGTTTTAATGGTTAGGTGATTGATTGTAATGGTATTTTTAGTGGAAACCATTTAAATCTCTGTGATGGATTCTGTAGTTTTTTCAGCAAGGTGTTTACTGTAGGTTTAAAATGGATTTGCTACTTATTAAATAATATGAAATACAATTTTCATGATAATGTGCTGTAAATTCTTGTTTTGGGTTTATATATATATATATATATATATATATATATATATATATATATATATATATATATATCACTGATAATAAAATTCAACTGTTTTATTGCCTGCCTGTAACTATAAAGAAATGCTTTATTTACCCAAATATAAATCACCAGGAATGCCTACACATTTTGCCAAATAAAAGTATATTGATTTATTTTATATTATTTTATTTTATTATATTATATTATATGCCATTTTTAACAAAAGCTTTGCTCTGTTAAGAGCTCAGAATAGTTAAAACCGATGCTTGAAATTGTGTAATGCTGAAATATATATCCTTTTGGCAATCATTTATACATATATAACTGAATTTATAGGCCACATTTTTACTGACCCATGTTTTCACAAAACTGATAACCAACTTTCTGCAGGTATCTATTGCTAACGTAGGTGAAATGTCAGATGAATGAAGAAGGTGCGATTAAAACAATTCATGCTTTGTTATTTGTGCCAGGCCATTAGTTCACAGCCTAAAATGCTTCATTGGTTAGGAGTGTCATACAAATATCGTCCTAGATACCTACATTTTGTCAAATGAAGTCATGTATTCATGACTGATCTCTCATCTCATTAGTTTCTGCTGTTGGTAAGTGTGGTCCCACAATAAAAATTTGTCATGGTAAAGTGATTACTGAGATTGATTTGATTGTTTATATGAAAGGATGGCCATCATCTCTTATGTGTGTAAATGGTAATACGAGAACCATAATACACATAAAACATGAGTCTAATTTTTGCTGGTTGGCCTTTGTCCTGTTTCACAAACATACACAAATGGTGCTTTTGACATTAATTTGTGTCTTGTTATAAGTCAAAACATAAATTATGAGGGGATTTGAATGACCAAGGTGTAGCTAGCATAATTATAACTAATTACTCACTAATTATTCCTTTATGAATTTACCACACCATCGTATCAACTTCCTTATAGATCTTGGAATAAGACGGAAGCCTGTAATGTGCAGTAAACACTATAAGACACACCTATGTTATCATGCACCTTCAGAAACAATCACCTCTGCATAAATGCTGCCTTTTATTTTCTGTACTAGGGCTGGAAAATATGACAAGATAATATTGCTATCATAATGTGTTATGTTACAATATACTTTCTGAGACATTGCAGGTATTGGCTGCATTTTATAACAATTAGAAACTCTGATTGGAAGATTAGATTTACATTTACATTTATTTACATTTATTCACTTAGCAGATGCTTTTATCCAAAGCGACTTACAAATGAGAAAAATACAAGCAAAAGATATTTAGATATTAAAATGTTCTACTTTTTCATGTGAAATAATTAATTTCTGAAGTTTTCTTTAGAAGTTTTTTTTTTTTTAAAGCAACTCTGTTGTTTTGCTGATTTGTTTGCAAATCTTGCACATGTGGTATATTGTAGATATCTACTAATATGGTGATTGATTCATAGATATATTGTGATGTAAAATTTTTGTCATATCACCCACCCTGCTCTATAACATAGACAATTATTTGCAAAGCTTTGCTGCACCTTTGAGTGATCATGGATACTTAATCAACCTTAGGCTTAGAAACTGATTTGACATATGTATTGTCTCTGTGAAACTCTGTTTTTTAGCTCATTATTTTTCTTTTTAGTGCTTTGGGTGTGGATTTCTGGGTGGATCCCAGGAGAATCGTACGTTGATAGACTCAGCTATTTTATGCATGTCTGAACTGGCCCCCATGTCTTTTTACTCAGACATCTGCACATGCTAATTGATGCTTTAGTTGTGTATCATTTAATCATTCACTAAAGGTTATGTGTGAGGCCTTTGTGCTTGTGAAGGCCTTTCCCTTCCAACAGAGGGACATTTGGGAATTAATGTAATTAGTGTTGTTTAAACACAAACAAACAAAAAAAACAAACACTTTTTTAACACTTATCTTTATAGTTATAAAGATATTTAGTATTTACCTGTGAAATAACTACATGAGGTCTTTTTTCATTTTGTATGTTGATTATTCTATCACTATGTAATTCTTGCAGTGTTTGTAACCAAAAAACTCATAGGCAGGTACAATGCATTAGGTGATCCAAATTATGGAAGAAAGAAACCTGAATAACAACTTCCATAAACAACCTTGTAGACATAGTGTCCATGCTTTTTGGTACTACATGTGCTCTTGTTATGTTGTAATATTAATACATTACAATAATTATATTTTATAATAATCATACAGCATTGATACAATTTCAAGTATACACAGTATACAGTTACGTATGCTATTACTGACCATGTCTCCAGCTACTACTGCTGCTCTTTATTTAGTAAATGAATTTTTGGCGGTCATTCAGTACTTAATTACTTTTTCTGAATTTGTGACATCTTGCTGAACAGGTTTGATGAGTGGCCAGCCAGCTGCATGATACTTGGTTGTTTCAGTTTTCCTCTGAATATTTAATGAAGCCGAGATCATTAGTATGGGTTATAAATGCTGGTGCTGTTACCTTTAGGGTATTTTGTCTAAAAGCTTTCTCTGTAAACATGTTATCTGCCTGTTTCCTGTCCCTTCTGTCCTCCTGTACCCTTTTTTTCTTCTTGCAATTGTGCTTTCTTCTTTAGTTTGTTTTGAGTTGACAAATTGCAGTTATTATATTCATTTTATTAAGTGTTCTTTAGAAAGCAAATTTCTGTGCTCACATACATATAATTGTCTTAGTTAAATCTTTCAATGATTTATATATTAATTATATAATAGATTTATATTTCAGCTGTGCTAGTAGATTGGTTCATTAATGTCCCTAACCATAAAGGCAATTATTATTATTTTTTAAATGATGATGATGATTATGATGATTACTACTATTATTATTTTTTAGTAGTAGTAGTAGCCAATATTTGGAAAATGTGAAGCACTGTACCCCCTTCCCAATTTGCTGTCTATAGTTCATAAACTAAAATGTTTTGCTGGATGCCTGTCTGTTGTCCACAGCAACCCAGCATGGTTCTTCAATATAGTAACAGCAGACATAGAGAATAAGCCATGGCAAAACACTGCTTTCAGTGCTCTACCAAATTACAGAGGTCTTTTCTCTTGTTATTTCTATCTAGTTGCAATTAAATATCATGATGCCATTTAAATGTCCATGGGAATAAATGTGCTGAGATTTATGTCTGAGGTAAGCACTGAATTTTTCTACAGGCTGTATATAAATAGACCATTTGTGCTCAATGCTTCATATTACTCCAGACACAAGATGTAACTTGTTACTGTGAATCAACAGATTTTACAGAAAGTATCTTCCAAGGCACAGTATCAGTTTCACACATTTCAAGTGTGACCATGAATCATATTTCTTGTCCCTATTGAATTGTGGTTGTTATTTTGTAACAGCAATATTCAATGAATTGTTCTATGTCTGTTTATAGATTGATATACCTCTTTAATAGGAGAATTACTTGTGCTGTAGCTTCTAACATTAATATTAAGAAAATTAAGTTTTAAGTCCACAAAATGAACAGTAAATTACGTTTAGGGTTGCACGGCATACAGGTACTACGCTAGTATCGCAATACTAAAGCCTCAAAATACCGCCGATGCCACTGTATTTTTTTTAAATGGTAGTATCGTCAATACGGTAGTACTAAATAATGTTGTATGTGTGGCGGTTAATACTATTTTTGCTTTTTCAGAACACACAAAGGTTAGTGACATTTAATTTAACCTAAATTCTTTACCTTAATCTTTAGAGATTTCCGGTTTGTTACCAAGTGAGCTAATGTTATGCTAAAATCAGAGTTGGTACAAGGTGAAAACCTTAAAAAGCCATTTTTAGCCATTTTCTAACTAGTGGTGCTTAAAAAGTGCTTGAATTATAAAAATCAATAAATACGAAATCGCTAAATAAAGTGTTTATTTTCGATAGAACATGTATACAATACTTTCACTCAACATATGATTCCCTGCTGCAGCCCCTCCCCCTCATCCTCCTGTCTGATGATTTTTGTCAGACGAGATCGTGGTTATAAAATCAGGATTTTGTAAGTGGCTTGGAAGTGACTGCTGGTTAAAATGTAGTCTTAATGGGCCACGTTTCAGCCACTATTACATACATTGTTCCAAAACAGAAAAATATATTGGTTCTTTATTATTTATTTACTTACTTACTTATTTATGGAATTTAAAATGGAGAAATAAAGAATATGTTTGAATGACATCTCTGGTATAGTGCTTGAAAACAAAAAAAGAGTGCGTAAAAATTCCTTGAAAGTCCTGGAATTTCATTATGAAGCATCTTTATGAACCCTGAAATTAGCTGTGTTTGCTTGTCAGCAAGCTAACGTTCCCAATTTTAAGATTTTTGTTGGAGTTCATTTCCAGATTGAATTATTTATTTCTAATGATGTGTTCAATCTTAGTACTCTGAGGACAATTTCTATTTGCCAACTGTATGATTGTTCTTGAGTTTTTCCAATAGCTAGTTATTCATTCTCATTAATAACGTATTCAGAGGAAAATTTGGTTTGTCTGTTTTCATTTATATCTGTGTATTACTGTAAATTTGGTTCATTTTGTAGATTTGAATTATGAATTAACACAATATTGCGTGGTATCGTGATACTACTTGGTATCGTGAGATAAGTATAGTATCGTAAGATATGTTTATGGTATCGTGACAACCCTAATTACGTTCACTAAATTGTTTGTTTCACTCAGATAAGAGAGTTTTTATATTGTTTTACTGCAGAACTGAATGTAGGCTGTATGCATTTGGATGCATTTGTTTTGGGCCTTAAATATTATATATATATATAGTACCATTGGGTTAAAAGTCTTGAGGAATTTTTTTTTATATAAATGATTGAGCACTCTTACATCAGTATTTAAATATAAGTCTGTTTAAAAACCTAACTTTCACCATTCAGATTACCTGCTGTGCTCAACAGCCATGAAATTATGATGGATCCAGACACTCGGATGCTGTACCAGCTTTTGGCAGAAGTGCAGCTGGAGCGATTTTTCCAGAAGATCCGCGATGAACTCAATGTGACGCGTATTGAACACCTGGATTTCGTAAAGGACACAGATTTGGAACAGATAGGCATCAAGAAACCAGGTTTTTATCCTCTATGCTCTGTATTTTCTTTAACACATTATTTCCATAGACAATATGAGGAATAATTTTGAATAGGTTTTTAAAGCTGTATTTATACAAAACTGATGTTGTGTGAACAGGACAAAGACGATTATGGGAAGCAGTCAAGCGTTACAAAATGAATATGCGGCCACGGTCGTGGATGGGCAAGGTAAAGTCTGGAAACTTTGTCATGTATTCTCAACAATCATGTCATGAAATTTATCCAGACAATTTGTCAATCGTCCCATAACAGGTCTTTACTGGCCGTGGACCAGAAGGAGGTGACCAGTCAAGTGGTGGTGTACCTGGTCCAGGGCCAGACATAGTACGACCACTTACCTGCCTTATCCAGGACAGTGAGCTGGTGTTTGGGGACAAGCTTGGCTCAGGCTCCTTTGGTGTGGTGAAGAAGGCAGAATGGCATACGCCTACTGGACGAGTGGTGGGTTTGCTTGTTCTTGCTGAAAGTTGTTTATGTTAATGTCTTAATGTAACTGCTTACCCTTACTTACTGTGTATTCACAATACCAAGTGACAAGTTGCTCATGTTACTGGCAATTTGTCACTTGTGGGTATGTGTAGAGACCACTGTGTTCTGATATGAAATAGTAATAAAATATAGTAGTAAAACACATTATATTGTCGTTTAAACAAAAATCTAAAAACATTTATTACATTGGAGGAAAATACAAACTATGGCCTTTCTTTCATTTTTAAGCACCAAGTGTAATTAATTACAGACTATATAGAGGTAGGAACTATAGTTGTGACAGTATAATTTTGGGGGGGACAAAAGACAATCTGTGCTGTAGGATTGGTCCTAGGAATTCAGTAGTATAGATTGTTTTTATCACTTTACCACATGCCTAACTTATATATAAGGGGCGACTGTGGCTCAGGTGGTAGAGCGGGTTGTCCACTAATCGTAGGGTTGGTGGTTCGATTCCCGTAGTGTCCTTGGGCAAGACACTGAACCCCAAGTTGCTCCCGATGTGTGAAATGGGTGTAAAGCGCTTTGTAGAATCACTAAGGTTAAAAATTGCTATATAAGTGCGGACCATTTACCATATATAATTGAGGAAATCTCAATTAAGATGTTGCTTGTCACTCTGTTATGTCGCAGCATCAGTACACCCTTCTACTCCTGCACACTCACACAGAAAATAAATAGTTTTCTAGTCTGTACAGGATTTCAGAGTTTTTTTGTGATTGTTGTTGAGACCTTTTAGCTGTACACATGTTCAATGCACATGAATTGAAGAGGGCTTTGAGTGAATGCACGTTGTGATGTCACATGACACAGCTTGGCCCAAATATGTGAAAATCTGTGGTAATTTTGAAAAATTGTAAGCTCCTCTAAATATTGCTGAGTTTGTTTGATTTTGTGTTAATTTCTGTGATCACAAAATCGTGAAATTAAAACAAAATCTAAGATAAAACAAAGGCAACCAGAGTAAACACAAAATACAGTTTTTAAATGATAACGTTATTTACTGAAGCAAAAAAATAACAACTGGGCCTGTGTGAAAATGTATTTGCCCCATAGATATTAATTCCCCAAATCTATGAAACTGCATTCGTTCAGCTGGACTAGACACAACCAGGCCTGATTACTGCAAACCCTGTTCAATCAAATCAACACTTAAATAGAACTTAGAAAAGCATGAAGTTAGTTAAAAGGTCTTACCCAGTAACACACTATTTCAAAATTGAAAGAAATTCCAGAAATGATGAGGAGGAAGCTGATTGAAGTACAGCAGTCTGGGAAGGGTTACAAAGCTGTTTCAAAGGCTCTGGGACTCCAAAGAACCACAGTGAGAGCCATTATCTCCAAATGGAAAAACTCAGCATAGTAGTGAACCTTCCCAGAAATGGCCAACCTTCCAAAATTCCTCCAAGAGCACAGCAACGACTCATCCACGAAGTCACAAAAGATCCATCTCAAAGGACCTACAGGCCTCTCTTGCATCAATAAAGGTCACTGTTCATGCAAAAATGGAATCCATTTTGTGACTGGCGAGGTGAAAACCACTGCTAACCCAGAAGAACATTAAGGCTCGTCTGAATTTTGCCAAAACACACGTTGATGATCCTCAGTCCTTTTGGGAGAATGTTCTGTGGACTGATGAGAAGAAAGTGGAACTGTTTGGGAGACAGGGGTCCTGTTACATCTGCCGTAAACCAAACACAGAATTCCACAAAAAGAACATCATACCTATGGTCAAGCATGGTGGTGGAAGTGTGATGGTGTGGGGATGCTTTGCTTTGCAGGGCCTGGGCAAGTTGCCATAATTGAGGGAAACATGAATTCTGCTCTCTACCAGAAAATCCTAAAGGAGAATGTCTGGACTTCAGTCCATAAGTTGAAACTCAAGCACAACTGGATTATGCAGCAAGACAATTATCCAAAGCATAGGAGTAAGTCCTAGTCCTAGAAGTAAGCGAAAGACTGATCTCTAGTTATTGGAGGCATTTGGTTGCAGTTATTGTAACTTGGTTTTTTTGCTTCAATAAAAAAAGGAAATTAATGAAATCTGTATTCTGTATCTTTTTATTTTTAAATTACTCACAGTCACTAGAAACTTTGGCAAGTATGAAGTTGCACAAATGTAAAATTCTTTTAGCATCCACTCACCATGGGGAAAACCAAAAAGCTTTCAACATAAGAGACGGGTGGTTGTTGACAAATCTGGTTATGAATATAACAATACATGCAGTAATCTAATAATTTCATTCTGAATTAAAGAGGGCAGGTGACAATTGATATGCCCAAACTACTTACTGTCTACCTGTCTGTCTGTCCATCCATCCATAAAATGTTTTTCATGAGTCTCTGTCTTCAAGTCCAAGTCAAGTCTCGAGTCAGTCATTCACGAGTCCAAGGCAAGTCGCAAATCATTTTTTTTGCGACTTAAGTGTGACTCGAGTCCAAGTTGCAGACTTGAGTTTCCATCTCTGATCTATATGTATTCTGCATGGACAAGTGGGTCTGAAACCTCTAAATTCACCTTTGGGTGTGTGTGAACTTTTCATCTCAAAGTAGTAGCCCTGTAATGCTATACCTAAAACAACACCTTTTTTTTTTTTTTTTTTTTTTTTTTTTATTATTATTTTTTTTTTTTACACAGAGTAAACCTTTGTTGTGGATTTGTGGAAGAGCTGAAATTTGAGCCATATGATTTTATTCAAAATATGGATTCATATGCCAGTGTCCGTTTATATGGGAACATATGGGGGTTAACGCCTAACTAAATATAATAAAACACAATAAAACACTTCTGCTTTCGCTTTCGGCTCTCACTTAACCATCTTAACTTCTTGCTCGTAGCTTCCTGTAGCAGTGAAGACTCTCAGGACAAGTATGTCCAGGGAGGCAGACCTAGTAACAGACTTTCTGCAGGAGGTTACTACCATGCAGTCTCTGGACCATCCCAATATTATCCGTCTCTATGGTGTGGTCCTCACCCAGCCTCTAAAGATGGTAAGTTGTGGTTCCCTGGTGCTCTACTGTAAATGTTAATCACTTAGTAGGCTGTTTTTTAAGTGTATTATGGAGTTTTCAAAGCTTTAATGTAAGGAAGATGTTTATTCTTTAAAGGAACCTAAGATCATGTTGAAATGACTCATCAGTTTGTTTAATACTAAGGTTTTCCATAGCAATGAATATTACTACCTGATGAAGCCCTAAAAACTCCATATCCTCATCCAATTTTTGAATTATTTACTTCAGGTAACAGAGCTGGCTCCTTTGGGTTCTCTGTATGACATGGTCCAAATGCGGCGAGGCATTTACCCACTGGCTCGTCTCTGGCTCTTCAGCACCCAAATTGCTGCAGGAATGGAGTATTTGGAGTCACGTCATTTCATTCACAGAGATCTGGCAGCCCGGAATGTGCTTCTGGCCTCCAAAGACCTGGTGAAGATTGGCGACTTTGGCCTTATGAGGGGCCTGGGTCGTGACAAAGACCACTATATCATGGGAGCCCACAGACGCATCCCTTTCGCTTGGTGAGGGGTTAACGCTTCTTTTTGCTAAAACATTTTGTTACTGTTGATAACCACAACCTATCTAAAAAATAAAATTAAAAAAAGCTAAATTCCAGAATCTGATAGGGGTTCTGTAATTTTTTTGGTGCTTTTTAAAAATTTTATTTTTGCTTTTTCTTTGGTACAAGAATAGTGAAAAACAAAGAATAAAAGAAAGAAAAACAGATAAATAAACAAAACTAGACAAGCCTAGTTTTGCCGGACCGCCATTGACAATGGTATTTGTCACACAAGTGTAAATGGCATTTCAACAAAGGCAAGCCAGTCATTTATGTAGGGGCGAAAAGATGTATCCTTCTTATTAAATGTCTGAGATTTTAGAGTTTTGGGCAATGTCCTATGTTTCAAAAGAGATACAGTGGCATTGTTAGATAGCTAGTTATGCACAGAACATGTATTCCTGTAAATAAATAACATAACTGTTGAGATAAATATCGTAGCTACCACAGCACTCATGCCACAGTACATCCTCACACCCCTTCAGTACATATAGGTTATTTGCTACAATAATATTTCAAGCATGGACACACACCCTTACAGTATGTAATGATACAACTTTACCAAACCTACTTCTACTCTCAGCAACTAACCGTAAAGGATGAAGAAGCTGTCTACTAGCGAACAAACTCTGAATCAGATACATAAGAATCATTAACTGCTTGCTAGTTCTCTAAATGGAAATGTTACTAACATTAGATTGCTAACCAGCTAAGCAAAGCACATGCATTCACGTAAGTAAACAACATAACTATTGAGAAAAATACGGCTAGAATGCAGCTACAAACAAATTCCACAGTACATCCGAGCACAACTTTATTTACATAAGTTATTAGCTTTAATAATATTTGAAGCAAGGACACACACTTACATGAAATAACAACTTTAGCTATCCTATCTCCCTCTCTGCAGCCATCCCAAAATGAGTTGGGCTAGTTTGTGAAATGCAACAGATGCATGTATATCAGAGAATGTCCCTGGTATTGCACACTGCATGTTACAACAAGCTAGATTGAAATTTAGCTGCCTAGACTAATTGTGCATGTGCGTATCAACAATGGAATTCGTTGTCAGTAGGCTAGCCAGCTAGGCAGTATTGCAAAAACACATGGACAAATGTGTACACTTTTTAAAATTATTCTCAATTAATTAGCTTCCTACATCTTTCTAGATATCTGAATAAATATGACTCAAAACATCATTAGATTTTCAAAGTAAACAAGTCTTAAAAGTAGACAGATCCCAATTAAACAAATGAAACAAAAATATCATAATTGGGCATATTTATTAAGGAAATGTGTCTAATATTACATATCTGTGAGTAGCAAAAGTATGTGAACCTCTATGATTAGTAGTTAATTTGAAGGTGAAATTAAAGTCATGTGTTTTTCAATCAATGGGATGACAATCAGGTGTGAGTGAGCGCCCTGTTTTATTTAAAGAACAGGGATCTATCAAAGTCTGATCTTTACAACACGTTTGTGGAAGTCTTTCATGGCATGAACAAAGGAGATTTCCGAGGACCTCAGAAAAAGAGTTGTGGATGCTCATCAGGCTGGAAAAGTTTACAAAACCATCTCTAGAGAGTTTGGACTCCACCAATTCACAGTCAGACAGAGTGTGTACAAATGGAGGAAATTCAAGACCATTATTACCCTCCCTAGGAGTGGCCGACCAACAAGTGTGGTCACAAAAGATCCCAGGGTAACATCTAAGCAACTAAAGGTCTCTCTCACATTGGTTAATGTTAATGTTCATGAGTCCACCATCAGGAGAACACTGAACAACAATGATGTACATGGCAGGGTTGCAAGGAGAAAGCCACTGTTCTCCAAAAAGAACATTGCTGCCCCTCTGCAGTTTGCTAAAGATCATCTGGACAAGCTAGAAGGCTATTGGAAAAATGTGTTGTGGATAGATGAGACCAAAATACAATTGTTGGTTTAAATGACAAGTGATATGTTTGGAGAAAGGAAAATACTGCATTCCAGCATAAGAATCTTTTCCCATCTGTAAAACATGGTGGTGGTAGTATCATAGTTTGGGCCTGTTTTGCTGCATCTGGGCCAGAGCGGCTTACCATCATTGATGAAACAATGAATTCTGAATTATACCCGCGACTTCTAAAGGAAAATGTCACGACATCTGTCCATGAGCAGAATCTCAAGTGAAAGTGGGTCATGCAGCAAGACAGCAACCCTAAGCACACAAGTCATTCTACCAAAGAATGGTTAAAGAAGAATAAAGTTAATCTTTTGGAATGGCCAAAGTCAAAGTCTTGAATTTAATCCAATAGACATGTTGTGGAAGGACCTGAAGCAAACGGTTCATGTGAGGAAACCCACCTATATCCCAGAGTTGAAGCTGATCTATACTGAGGAATGGGCTAAAAGTCCTCCAAGCTGATGTGCAGGACTGATCAACAGTTACTAAAAATGTTCAGTTGCCGTTATTGCTGCACAAGAGGGTCACACCAGATACTGAAAGCAAAGGTTCACATACTTTTGCCACTCACAGATATGTAATATTGGATAATTTTTCTCAATAAGTAAATGACCAAGATTATTATTTTTTGTCTCTTTTATTTAATTGGGTTCTCTTTATCTACTTTTAGGATTTGTGTGAATATCTGATTATGTTTTAGGTCATATTTATGCAGAAATATAGAAAGTTCTAAAGGGTTCACAAACTTTCAAGCACCACTGTACATAAATAAGCTATTTATATGGATATATAAATAAGCATTTCCATTTGACATATTTCATGTATAATTTCAAACCAATGGGATGTTGTAGAACTCTCCTAGAGCCCTTTTTGAGTAATATCTCTTCTGCCCACTGCTAGTTGTTCTGTGAGTTAATGTGTTTTTTGTGGAATTTTGCCAGAATCAATATCTCTCTCTCTCTGTCTCTCTGTCTGTCTGTCTATCTCTCTCTCTGTCTCTCTGTCTGTCTGTCTGTCTGTCTGTCTGTAGGTGTGCTCCTGAGAGTTTGCGTGTGGGGTTTTTCTCACATGCCTCAGATGTTTGGATGTATGGGGTTACACTGTGGGAGATGTTTACTTACTGTGAGGAGCCCTGGTTTGGGTTGTCTGGAAGACAGGTTTGTCTGTATGGATGCAAAATGTTATTTGTAACATTTGTAATTTCACACTAAATTTAGGCTATTGAAGTAGCTAACCTGTCACAGTGCTATCACATCTGAAAGACGAGTGCTATTGGGTGCTGTGATTTAATGGCAGTGTAATGCAGGCAACTCATGAAACTTCACAGAAAACCTGTTTTGTTCACAATGGTCATTAAAAAACATGCTTTGTTCCATGTGCAGATCCTGTTTCGTATAGAGCGGGAGGGAGATCGCTTGCCAAAGCCTCCTGACTGTCCTCAAGAGCTCTACAGTGTGATGCGGAAATGCTGGGCCTGCAATCCAACAGATCGGCCCACATTTGCTGAGCTCACCACTTTGGTGGCTGAGGTTAGTCCCCAAAGAACACCAAAGCTGTGTATGAAATTGCTTCATAGTTCACATGTTGAGCATACACCATTGTTCATGACATGTATTTTATAAGCAGAGTAAAAGGGTGCAATTATGGTTTCATTTCAAAAGACTGCTTGGTTCATGTACTCAGAAAAATATGCTTTGATTTGTTTGAATGAAATGTTGATTTCCTGTATAATGCTCTTAGATGCTTTTACTTCTCTTCTTTATGTGTCCAGGCTCAGCCTATGGAAGTGCGTGCAGTACGGGATTTTGCAGAGGCCAGAAAGCTACCTCTACAGGTCAATGATACAGTGACTGTCATAGACCATGGGTAAGAAAAGGGAGGAGACCAAGAAAATGGGCTAGAAATGGGAGAGATTAACTTACTTCAGCCCTTTGAGCCAGCATTCTTTCCCTTTAAGCTCTTTGCAAAGACCTCTTTGCAACAGAGGGCAAGCTAAAGCTTTTCTCACAGTTAATGCTTGACAGGAGCAAGACTGAATTTCAAATTTATTCTGTTTCTGACTAAGGAGGAAAAGGGGCTTTGATTTAATGCTTGTGTGTGGAACTGTAAGTCAAAGTGTGCATATAGAAGGATGAACGTAGATAGACCGGATAGTCTATTCATCACACTCCATTCTCTGCCTAGGCTGGATTTGTGTGAGTGGAAGGGTCAAAACCAGAGGACACTGTGTATTGGTTGGTTTCCTCCAACACTGACTGCTTCCTTAGTTCCTTCAACGGGACCACTCAGTCCTAATTCTGGAGCTGGTTTAATTTCTCCACCAATCAGAGGAAGCTTACAGCACGCTGGACATGGAGACATCAATCCAGAACGTAGCTGGGGAACCCCAGAACGACTTGACGAGTGAGTGATGCTGTTTTATTACTTTTACCTACTTAACATTGAATTCTAGGTAATCTGATTGGTTGTGCTTGCAGTGCAATTTGTATCACTCTGTTATGGTGGTTCACATTTGAGTAATGAGTATATGTGATAATTTCAGCCCTGGAAACTGGAGAACTCCTTTGTTGAGGGAGAACCAAGAATCCAATCTAAAGAAAATGGCAGGTTAGAACAAGGATACAGTATGTTCACAGATGCTGCCACCAGACATATGATGCCTTTTTATTCCATTCTAATATTATTCAATATTACCTACCTCTGAATTTTCTCTAGGAATGTCCCGCAGTCTAGAATCTGTCCTGGGCCTCCCTCAAAACACCGGTCAAGGTGATAATGGTAACTTTGTTCAGCGAGCTAACGAACGAAAACACATCTCAGCTGCCCATGTTAAGGACCCTCGCAGGTTCAGTGATGCGAGTGGCGTCATCCCTCCTCCACGGCCACCACCACCCAACCCTAAACGTTTAAGGAATCATAACATGAATTTTGATTGGCGATTTGCAGGAAATCCAGCCACTGCTTCTCGGTTTCTTGCTCCTTCTCATCCAAATATGCAGTTCCAACCACAGCAGCAGACTAGAGGTGCTACCAACCTAACTAAGATGGCCCATCTGGCCAAATCAAGCCCCCAGATAGATAGTGACATGGATAAGGAGAAAGAAAGAGAGAGAGAAGGAGATCGAGAGAAAGTACGGGAAAGGTACCCACCACAACAGATCCAGGTAGATAAGGAGACCCTCATAGCACAGGTTTGGACATTTTCTGTCTTTCTTTTTTTTATTTATTTTTTAAATTTTAAATAAGATTATAAATATTGCTTTTCACAAAGGTCATATTTTATGTTACACTATAATATACAATGTTGCAAATACAAAATCTGAACAAACCACCAAAAATGTATTGTATTATTTAATTTAATCTGCTTGCAAATATTACTGTTTTGTGACTACACAGGTTCAGACAATGGTACATGGAGTAACTATTGAGGAAGTTCAGAAAGCCCTACAACGCAATGACTGGAATCCATTGAGGGCAGAGCAACAGCTGAAGGTAAGAATGTTCTTTCTTGGCTTTTTAAATATATTACAAATTCATATAGCTTTCACTCATCCACTCCTGTGCTCCATTCAGGCAGAGCAGCTTTACCACATGAACCAATGCTCACGAGAGGACTGCCATAAAATACTAGCTCGCTACAATTGGGACCTGCAGATGGCCAGCCGTTTCGTTATCCGCATGGCTACTGAGAGACGCAGTGACAGACCATAGAAACAAGATGATATATTTCAGTCAGGCATCTCAGTTAAGAGATACTCTATGAGCTACATTTCAGGATTCAAGGATCCTGTGCAAAACAACGAAAAGGGAGCATCACTGAACTACCTTACTGATCCCTGCGGTGATATTCTCTCTTCGTGGTTGGATTATTCCCACCTGTTTGGGAGTCATAGTCTAAAACAACACTGGCTTCAGGCATAGAAGCTTCAGAACTAGTAACACAGTTTTGGAAATCTGTGTTAGTCCCATTTTTGGACCAAAAAAAAGTGCAACATGCAGGAACAGGATTTCTGATTCATTACCTTAGAGAAATAAGACAAGGTTCTTTGCTGTACACCTTGCTATATGAGCTAACAGACAACAAGTAGTCCTACTATATTACCTGTTTCAAAGTGGCTGATTCAGTCACGTTTTGTGGAAGATGAGTCTGCGGAGTTAAAACTTGTACCTACATGAATCATAAGCCAATGCCATTCTTAAAGGTATGTACTGTAGCAACTCAGCATTGCCCCCTACCTGCTGAATGAACGAGTCAGGCACCTTTATTAAACCTATAAAGCACTACCTAAAGTATGTTGAATCACTCAACATCAGCACTCATACTAAAAATGAAGGATTTTCTTTCAAATGTTTAACTTCAGTATAATTCATGCAAAAGAAATGTGGGGGAGAGGGAGGAACAGAAACTGTGGACTCTTTTTTTTATAATTTTAGATATAGAAAATGTATTTCATTTAACTACTTTTTAAAAAAATATGTATGGGATAGTTTCATAGAAAAAGATTGCTAAGTGTGTAGATCTGAATCTATGTTAAATTAAAACATACTTATATGAATATACTTCAATGCCAAAGTAGACAGAACTGTATGTCATCAATTCTGGCTCCTTATATCATTTGCCATGCAATTCTCTCTTTTTTTGTGATGCTTTTCACACCTCTTGGTTGCAAAGTGTTGCATTCAAGCTTGAATAACTATCAGTACAGAAAATATAGGAGTATGCTCCAGTGACTTTCATATTGCAAAATATTAAAATATATAACCTGATAATCAGATTTCAATGAAAAACATGAGAACGCAGGTAGATCAACCACTAAAAGGAAGATCAGTTATGAGAGAGTGTAGTCCAAAGAAAGGCATGACTAAAGGCCACTTATTAGCAATAAAGCCCTGGGTGTTTTTTTTTTTTTAAAAGTTCATTCTACAGGTCAGGGCAACAAAATGATATGATAAATAAAATTGAGTACTTTTATAAATGTAAATGTCATTTGGAATAGCAAGTAGGTGATTGGATGTTGAAGTACATTTTTGTACCAAATTATACTGCTTTTACATTTAGAAAATTATTCCAAAACTATGTACTTTGTAGATGTTAAATACAATTATTCACAGGTTATTTGATGGCACTTTGTTAGAAAACCTATATATCATGCTATTTATTGTGTGAAAATGTCTAAGCATTGGGCCCTCACCTAATGCAGAATCATTTAGTCCTAACCTGCTGTAATCATAACGCGTGTAATTATAGATAAGCATTCACATGCAAATTCACAGAACCCAAATTATTAGCTATTTGGATATTTGATTAAGGCAGTGTTGTGCAGCTAAAACTGAAAAAGAAGCTCTTCTGTATTTCACCCTAAACTTACATCCTTTCTGCCATGTAAAGATTTTGTTCAGTTAAAACAAAAACAAATGTACTGGAGGGCTGTATTAAAGCAGCAGTCATTGATGTGGATTGGATTAAATGAGCTATTTCAGTCCTTCCCCAGCAAGCTGTCTTTAACACACCCAGAAAGTTGCTTAAAAGAACTTTAAACCAGCAGGGTGAGAACAAAAACATTCTCCAAATTCTTGGAACAATATCATGCTGAATCACCAGGTTATATCATGTGATTGTATGGTAGCTGAGTAATAATCACTTGTATTAGTAATTAACATTAATGTGTGTCATATCACAGGTGAGTAAAGCCTTTTCAAACTTTTTTAATGTTATTTTAAGACATACAGTTCATTACAGATAAAAAGGTACACACTAGTGTATATAGCATAACGAGCAATGTAGGTTTCCATACAGGTAGATGTAAGCCTTCTTGAAGAACATACCAGTACCATTGTACTTAATCTCTATGAAATTGGTTGAAAGAAAATGTGGCCTTTCATTTAACTAAAATATTAAACATGGCTATACTTTGGCTTTTTGTTGAAAAAAAAGAATTGGGACAGTTCAGTATAACAAGGTTATTTGCATAAATTAGTTGTGTAAAGAGTTGATTAAAAGCAAATTAAACCACCATTTAAAATAAGTCTCGAATAGTGCGTGTCTAACATGACTCAATTACGTGCTAAAAACAGTAAGGTACTTGCTGTAGTACATTTGTCATCAGTTTATATTCTATTAAGCCACAAGACCATTACATTTATTCACTTAGCAGACTCTTATCCAAAGCAAAGAACAAACTTTATATTCCTGCCAGTCCACATTAGGAAGCTACACAAGTTTGGCAAAGTGAGAGAAAACAGTTCTACTTCTGTTTCCCATTATATTGAAAAAAAATTACAGTTGATGTAAAAGTTGTTGCTATGGACTCCACACACTGGTACAGCTGGATTCTTTAAGCACGTCATCATCATCCACCACAATGAATACAGAAAATGAATGAAAAAAATACTTCCAAAGTAGAGTCTTCCCAGTTACTACTCAGTCCCCCACTCCCAAACTGGTACATGATCCAAACATTGTGAGCTAATGATTAAACCTTACCGCCCAGGTTATTATTCAGTTATTCATGAACCATATTATTTAGTAAGTTACTATAGCTATTTATAAGTAACTAAGTTAGTCCTAAGAAAAGTATGCTGTTATGAAAGTAAAGCAGTATATGTCTGAACCCATGACAGGCTGTTAAGAGTTAAGGACAAGTATACAATTTCTAGATGAGATGAGATTATACCATTTGTCTAACATATGCATATAAGTTATAAATGTTGCAGTTAAAAACAACTTTGCCATCGTTCATAAGGAAGGAGGTATGGTATAGTATGTTAGGGTCATTAGTAAAGAATACAAGATCTTGTAAGATAACAGTATTTGATGGTAAAGTGGTTTTTGAACAAGACATTAAAACCTGATTCATACAAGTCTATACAAGTCAAACTATGAAAAAAAACTAAGTGTATAAGTGGGATGAGCAGAAAGTGCTACAAGCAGCACCTCTGCATACAATACATTCTGAAATAAAAGGCTTTAGGTGCATCAAGAAAATGGCACACAATCACATGAGAACAAACATGGAAAAACATGAATGACCGGTTTGGGTTGAACACTTTCATATGGCATACAAACATCCTATTTCCTGTGCATCAGGTGTAAATAATAATAATAATAATAATAATAAAAAATTTAATTCATTCATTTATTTACATATGAGAAAAAGCACTAGAACTCCTCAAGAGGCATAAAGCTCATGAGTTGGACCAACAAAAAATGGATAAGAGCTAGCTTATGTAGTATTTGGGCCATAAAAAGATAAGAGGAATAAATGATCAGACAAAGGCACATTGAAGAATGTCTACTTCTCTAAGAGAAGACTGTGTTGCGCTGGTTAGAGTCTCCCACTTTTTCGAAGAATATAAAATCCTACAAAGACAAGAGAACATGAGTCAAAGCCTGCATTGTGTACATGTAGATCACTACCACCAAAATATTTTAATACATTTGTATATTTTGCTTGTGTGAATTCTGAAAACAGTGCGCTCTCAATCATCTCATTAACAATTATGAAACTCACAATAAGGAAGCAAGCTCCCATCAGGACAGCTTTCATTTTCACATCCATGTCCAAGGGAAACTGGATGCCGAAGTTGTCTGAATCAGTGAACGCCTCCTTTAACAATCCACTCCACTGCTTACTGATTCGACCAATAGACTTTCCTCCATCCTTGCCTTTCAGCTGAGGGAAAATCATGGATATGAATGGGAAACAGTACAAGGCAAGCTTTAAACACTAACTGCGTGTACAGGATGCAACACTTATGCAAGTGCTTACTGTTTTTAAAACACAGTAAACTATAAGAAAATGTTTCAGTGACCAAGAATTCATGGTCACAGTAAGATTTTAAAGTCAAGTTACTGTCAGCTCTGTCTATGCAACATAATGCATTTCCTTATCTTTATAAATACAAGACAACTTAATTGCAAAAGTACCATGGCTTCAACTTTAAAATGCTGAAATTCTCCTTTCTTACCTCAAAGTTGACATCCCCACAGCAGTTGCAGGCTAAGCAGGGGCCCTCCAGTTTCATCAGAGTCTCTTTGTTGGCACCCTTAATGGAGAATTTTGGGTAACAGGGATGCCAGTCTTGGGTCACATAGCCGATGGTGGTGCCAGGGGGTGCCTGTACTTCAAGCTTAAGAGGAAAAGAAAAAAACCACCCCACATGCATATCACCACCACACCAGACATATAAAAACTGGAACTTAACTATGTCACAATCACATGGCAAGTGAAGCAATTAAAGTCACCAGACAGGTTTTAAAAACTGTCTAGGCCCCACTAGAATCACACAACACTAAACCCTTTTTCCACCTATATTGTCAATCTTCTTAACGGTATTTTCCTGCTGAAGACAAAAAACGTTTACCATTTTGAATTTACAAGGTAAACGCTAAATGTGTTCCGTTTGTACTCAGATTGAATAAGTAATCATTCTTGCAAAAAGTAGATTTAAAGTTTAAAATATGTATGGAAAGTAACTTGGTCCTTAATATGCATCAAAACACAGGGGCTTGGATGGGTTTGGAATTAAAAAGTCAGGCAGCTCCAACACCTAGGTTACAATTTCCAAAAGTACAACATGGTATGTGGTCTCTTTGGGCTTCAGAAAGTTGTGCTGGCTAACATTAAAGCAACTGCACTTATGCGTTCAGAATTTTCCCTACAAGTTTCACTATGAGCAATTTCTTCAGGCTGAACGTCCATCTCTCCTAGTTTCAATTTCAGATCCATAAAGGATAAACTTTCAAAACATGGCTCAATGAATGAACAGTTTATAGTCAGACACTAAAACATGCTGGATAAACAATATAGCACAATTATATGAGTATGGACAATATCAGTAGTATGAGGTAATAACCTGGTAGTACTGAAGTCCAGAGGTTATTGTGCCTCAATAAACATACATGATTTTACTGGTTGAATTATAAGCATTAAGGAAGAAAAATATTATAAAATAATGAATGTATATATTTTCCTTTTTTATTTTGATGTTCCTGAACTGTTTTAAGTCAGACAATACAAGTCAGTCAGGGCAATGGGAAATTTGTATGCATATGCTAATTTGGACACCAAATGTAATCATGTCAGACAAAAAGGAAGTCTAGTATAAAAAAAATCAAATAAAAAGCAGCCCAGCTCTGGGCATATTCTTCCACAAATAGCCTGCAATAGATTTTTTGGTATTTAGTCAAAACTACCAAATTATTTCTAATTCTAAGCTTATTCTAAAGGATTTAAAAACTCTATTTAATCACTTCTTTCAGTATTCATTTTTTCATACTAATGATTATGTATTGCTATGAAAGTTAAATCTGACAGTCATCAATCAAGAACCAGCTAGATCAGATCAACTAGACTGATAGTAGGTTTCCTGAGGGTAGCATCCCAATTGATTCATCTGAAGTAATAGCTATTAAAATTATTCATATTATAAATTATGCATACAAGTTATTTATTTCGTACAGATAACGGGTCCTTGATAATGTGATGCTTTGCACTATATTCAATCCAGTAACTAGATCATCCTCTGTAAAGCTTCTTGTGGGAAAAAAAAAAAGAAAAAAAAAAAAAACAAAGATTGCAATCGTCAGGATTCTGAAGCTGTACAGTGTACAGAAGATGAACAGTTATACATCCTAAAACCCATCTGAACAGCCCTCATGCACTCATACCTCTTGCATGCAGCAGGGGCACCAGCAGGAGGCGCAGCGAAAAGGGCGAATTAGCCGTATGACCTCACGGTCTGAGTTGTCTTTAATCTTCATATCAAAGCTCCTCAGTGCGCCACAGCAGTTCCGTGTGCAGCAGTCGTTCTTCTCTTTGGCCTTGTAGATCTTTTGGCCCAAGCTGTTCTTAATCTCATATTGATTGTTGGTCTCAAAGCTGATGAATGCTGAAGGCAAACGAACAGGCAAGGAGCAAATTAACAATTCTAAATAATTACACAAACGCTCAAGTAGTAACCATGATTCAGTCAGACTTATTGCATAATTCTATTCAGGAACTCTGTGGCAGTACTTTTTTCCATTGCCTTATCCTAAATCATTTCTCTGAAAGAATATACTGACCTCAGCTCACACTGTGGTTACTGTAAATAGTCATGCCAAGACTGGTATAAACAAAAACTCACCCTCCAACAACTCAACTTTCTGGTGAATGAGGACCTGGTCAATCTGAAATTTTAAAAAGTGACCATGCTTGGTTATTAAGTGCATGGAAGCATTCTCATGGAACCTAGAGAATAATAAAGAAAGCAGAACTACCTGTGTTAAATATTCCAGACCTGGTGGTACTCCTACTGGCACTGATGGCGTTTGTGCAGAAGGGCTGGAGTATGGAGCATCACCTAAGTACAAATATATAATTGAGTTGCTAACGACGTTAACCACACTCATAGGAGGAGAAAATTCCACCCTAAATGGTTGTTTATCCTTAAAATATCCCATTTAGAATCTTATGACAAAGTTTCCCTTTTAGAAAGGACTGCAAATAGAGCCAAATTGGTCAGTAAAGCACCGTTAACTATTCAAGTACTCTTCAGGTACATAAAAGCAGGGATTTTAAGAGCTTCACAAACCATCACACTTCCTGTCTACTGATTTTCTAGCATTTATCTAGTACAGTACACTTTGTTACATCACATCAATCCAACGAAAAATAAAACTGATAATTTTCCTCTTGATATTTGCCTCCATATGCAGACATCTGGATTGGTTGCTGTGGTGGGCCACCTGGGCCTGGCTGGTTCATGACTGGCTGATGTGGGCTGGGTTGGTAGCCCATATAGAATCCTGCAGGTGGGGCAGCAGGATCAAGCTCCCCATAACCCCCTACTGGGTAGGGGGGCACAGGGCCACCCATTTGGGTCATGGGGTATGGAGGCTGTGGGGAAGGATAACCTGATCAGTGAAGAGAAGAAATAAATATGACCATTAATTCCAGGAAGCACAGCAAAAGCAAACCAAACTGTTGTGTAATGCTAAAGGTTACCAAGTTACAAAGGAGGATGTAGGATCGGCTTTCTTCATTTCTTGCTCAGATTTCAACACTTGTTAAACATGCATTATATTCTGTGACAGAACTGAGCGATTAGATTTTGATAGTTAGCTTGACTCAAACCATTTTAAAAATACAGGTCAAGTAACATTTCATTCTGTAGGCTTGTATGTTTAAATGGACGTGATGCTCATGTTTCAAAACTGACATAATTGGGCAACTTGTCCACCTTAGCATGTCCAGGAAAAAAATAAAATAAATAATTAAAACAAAAACAAACAAAAAAAACAAACAAACAAACCAAAAAAAGTTAACCCAGATGGAAAAATGTTTCCATTATGTGGGTACCCATCTTTCCAACAAGTTGTAATGATCACACATTCCCTGTGATTACCTTGCTAATTTGCGTTTCCTCTTGGAGACTAATACTTCATTTATTCTTGCAAGTCTGGCTTATTATTTTTGCCTGAATGTTATAAAGTGGGACATTTAGACTGTTGCCTGGCCACAAATGAAGCCTCTTCCCCATTTACCTAAATTTAAATTTAATAATCAATTCTCTCAAAATCTACAAAGTCCAAATGTGTTTCACTTAATTAAGAAATACTTAATGCATGAATGGAACATTTACATTCATTTCTCTAGGTCCTTTACACAGAGTCCTACAAAAATGTGTTTGACAACCATGGACTGCATGATCCCAAACACAGTCATATCAGGTTACACCACTTCCCTGAGAAGAGCACAATAGCTACTAACATGAGTCCTAATGGGATTTGAGAAGTCACTTGACTGTCCCTGCAACAGCAGAATGCAGCAATGTTGGACTAGGGATGAGACTGGTGATAGACTGAGCAAGACAAAGCTGTATTTTTTGCTCAAGCTGCTCTTTTTATTTATTAAAAAAAAAAAAAAAAAAAGTTGTGGTTCATAATGATTTCAATTTAATATATACACAAAGTAGGCATGCTGGGTCATAACATTTTCAAAGAGAAGAAAGTCAACCTTTGGATACTTGGATTCAATTTATAAAAAAAAAAAAAAAGGTTCATAACACCATGATTATAAAACACTCTCCATTATTGTCTTTATAGCACCAGCTCCAAAAAATTGCTTTCTTACAAAAAGTCTTGAGATAAGCAACCAACATGAGTGATTGGTGACAATGCTTAAATCATTAAGACCATTTACGTGGTTATTTTTCCATAGTGGCGTTTCACATTAACACCATAGATGCTGAACAGATGAGACATAATGCTCATAGAGTTCACTTAGAATTCTAACATATCTGGATGAGAAAACTGGGTTCCTGGGCAGTCATCTCAGCCCACAAAACTTTGAATGGCTATGAGAGTAGACCCTCAGCAGGCCTCTAGCCCAAACTAAAATACATCACAACTCATTAGCACAAGGTTACAAGACAAAATCATTGGACTTTGAAAATGTTCCTGCAAATATACAAAAAAATTTTTTTAATGATTTGTGCTGCTTCCACTCCCATACATGGATATTTTTTTTTTTTTTATATACTTTTATTTATTTTTTCAATTAATCAATGCACAGTCATAGCAGTAAATCCTGAGGTTGTGGCATTAAGCCATGTTGACAGAGGAGTAATGCAATGTCATGACATTCCAAAAGGTCTCTTTACTCTATTTAGCATGGCACAAAACATACATATACATATTTATAGATGCTTATTGTCGAAGACGTAGATAAAGTCAAGCGTTATACGTGAACAAACTGAAGTCAAACGTTCTATTGTGCAATAAGAGTGATCTTGGAAATGTAAAGAAAGAATTAGAATAGACTATTGTAGAATATTATGAACCAAGAGAATATGGATATGCAACTAGTCCTGTCAGATATCACCACAGAGCCAGTGCACACATTGTAAATTTGAATAAAAAGGTTTTGAATTTAAAAAAGGTCATATGCCAGAATATTTTGGCACCTAAATGTTTTGCCAGCCCTAATTCACAGGGACAATTTACCTGGAGCAGACATGTTGCAGCAAGATGTGTAAATGCACCTGACTTCTTGTCCTAGTAGAGATTGTCTGCAATAAATAAGTGACATTTGTTAGTTAACAAAAGGCAAACTATGAGGAGATTATCTTTTTATAAAAACAAAACAAAAAACACACCCTCTAGCTTATTGTTTGAAATAGGCTAGCTTAGACCAGTCAGCCAGGTGATCTCATGCTCAGGGTGTTTCACTAACAATCTCAAGCTGTTGACCTGACCACCAATTCAAGTCTGACTATAGTAGGATAATAATAATAATAATAATAATAATAATCACACCCATGGACATGTTGCATGAGAACTGAAATAACAGTGCAAGTTAAAGAATGCATGAAAAGGGCAACTCCCCCCCCCCTATCAAGCAGGAACTACTCATTGAACTCTACATGTACAGAGAATTGCAAGAAAGGAAGCTAACCAAGTATTAATAATGCGTCAAAATTCCATATGGGGAAAAAGTAATAGTAGCTTAAATATACACTCTGCTTTCAAGTAGGCTATGACCAAGTCGCAAGTTATTTTTAATTAGACCAAAATCAGTCAGTATTTTCACATAAGTGTTCAATTATTCCAATAAAGTTGTGGCATTAAAAGCAACATGAGCAGGGAGAAGCCCACATAGGATACATACATACTTTATTATATATATTTTTTAAAAGTAGGTGCAAACCTAATTTGTTGCCTTTATGTACCAGATAAACCTATAGCACTGACAGAAGAAATAAATCACATACAGGCTACATAAAACAGTAGTGTAAATAGGATAATGTGGTTGAATAAAGAAAGTGTGACTAGATAAAACCGTGATTAAGTAATCCATCACATTGATCAGTGGAATGAGCGCTCAATCACCTTCAGAGGTGAATTTTTAAATAGTAGGGATGATCCGGTCCCAAAAGTCAGCAACCTGAACACTAGGCACCAGGCCACAGCTTCCCAGCCCTGGTCCTGGAGCCCCCACTGTCCTATACACAATAATGTTAATGCAGTTCCTAACGTATCCGCTAGAGGTCCTTGGCGAGATTTCCAAGTCTCAGTAGCAGACACGTTATTGTAGACATGTACATAGCTTACAGAGAGGCGAACATTGTACAACCCACTGAAAACAAAATGTCCGTCATCGAAACTTGAGGTGAATTTTTAATTCAGTGTTGCATATTTCTATATTATCTCGAGGTCACCGTTTTAAAAATTAATAAATAAAAAAAATAAATTTAAAACAGCCAGTTTCCGTGAGAGTTACAAACACACCAAATAAACCAGGTAATTCCAGCAGCAGTCTTTTCCTAGTTGTGAGGTGAATGGTGCTGCTGATAAGGCCAGCACAAGAGATCAACGACCGGTTATAGCAATTTATTTGCACAATTTACAGCATGCAAAATATTAATAACCTGAATTGCCTAATTGAATGATACAAATATGCCAGTCGTTGATAGCAATTTGAATAAACCTTATAAAGATGAATAAGAAATAAAATAAAATTAGAGATTTGCTGAAGCAATCCTGTTTTATCGACTTGGTGAATATCCTCCCGCCTGTTCAGCTGGGGATGTGGCTGTGTGGCTGTGTGTCTATCTGTGCAGCACAGAGGACACACGCCGCCTGCTCAGATAACTCGCTGTAACGCCACTGCAGCGCCCTATTATTTAGCAAGCATGCACTTCAAAAAAACAAACAAACAAACAAACAAACAAACAAACAAACAAAACCCGAAGTAGAAGCAAACAAAATCTCAGACAAATATTTGAGTGAGTAAAAAAAGCAAAACGAAAATCCCCACGTTTTAAAACCTAGTCTAAATGAAACATGTACCAGTTCCCTAATGCAATACATGCTGAAGAACAGTTCAAGTCTACTTTTGATTAGCCTAAGAAAGGACACTGCTGTTTACCTCAAGTTTACTAAAGATAGTCTAATATAATCCAGTCACCTATTCCAGTCTAACGAGCAGAGTTTTTCCTGGAAATGCAGACCTCCCCCTGAGATCACTGACGGAACATTCCGCCTCTACATACTACTAACAGGTCTGTTTTTGTTCAAAGGCGCGATTAAAAAAAGTGCAAAACTGATCCAATACGGTCTTACCTCTTAGGAAATGACCTCAGTAATAGAATGGGGAAGTTTTTCTGCGTCAAACTTCTGAAGTGCTACGGATGTGATCACGAAAACACGAAGCTGCTCCTTTGATTTGTGTAGTCGGTTGGACCTGAGCTTGACCGATGTACACTCCGCCCAAACATGACATTTTTCCCCTGCACGCCCTTCCCTTATAGACTACTCCTCCAGTTCTGACGCGTTTTATGGAAGAAAAGTCACCAGACTTCAATTAACCAACTACCGGAAACAGCAACAACAACAAGGAAAGATCATCCTCTGTTTACCCTATAATCAATAAACGGATTAATTAACTCGCCTCACCATCTGCGTTTTTAGTTATAGTCGCTTAATAGTGTACTTTTTTAAAAATACATCTCAGTTAAATGTGCCTGTCACGATTAAAAAAAATATATGGATATCATCCGATTTTGACGTTTTGACATTTGAATTTGTCAGACGTAATTGGTGTAAAAGTGCGCCATCTTCAGGGCGTGGTATGTTGCTCTTGTTGAGGGAACCATAAACACACAGGTGCGCGCGCCTACAGCTACGTTTAACCCGAACCTCAGTAACTAAAACGAAACCCTTTTGCTATTTTAGGTTTTAGGCTGGTGGTGTGTTTTCCCCACAAGCTAAAATCAAGCCTATTAGAGAAGAGAACGAGTGTGTGTTAAAGTGTTTAATGTGTTGGGGTGGAGAGTGCAAGGTGGTGTTTTCTCTGTAAGGATATGGCCTAGCCTATCTATAGGCCTAAGTCAAATCTATTGGATGACTTCTGGTGCATAATTTATATAAAATTTAGAAATGTTTGTCTTATGAAATGCATATGAAAGTCCATTTTTAATGATAATGTTGCTGGTATGATATCCTGAAAAGTCTTGACAAGCGTTATTTCCCTATGAGAAGTTAAATCCATCCCTTTTATTTTGTATACCAAGGGTATCCAACCTAATTCGCAAAGGGCCAGCGTGGGTGAAAGTTTTCATTCCAACCACGCAGAGCCACACCTGACTCCACCTGTTTAGTCAGTTTATCTTGACTTTCAATAGACTCAGGTGTGGCTTCTGCTTTTATGGAATGAAAATCTGCACCCACGCTGACCTTCTCCGGATAAGACTGGACACCGCTGTTATATACACTATATGGCCTAAGTATGTGGACACCTGACCATCACACCCATACAGACCATGGTATACAATCTTTGAAGTCCTGATCTGTTCAGTATGACACACTTTACTGACAATATTTGTCTATGGAGATTGCATGGCTATATGCTTTATTTTATGCACCTGTTAGCAAAATTTTAACCCAGTATTGGGGTGATTTCGAATTTGTGGGACTTTGGGAGGTCTCACAGCTAGAACAACAGATCAGATTAGCACTGCTATCAAGGAACCATCCCTGAAGCTTTGAGATTAAGTTGTTAGGGAATAAATAACCTAGGAGCACTGGAAAAACCATCATAACAAAGTGGGGGAAAATGGCACAACCTACACACAACCAAGATAAGGCGATTTCCAAATTAAGTGAACTGGCGAGAAAGGCAATTGTCAGAGAAGCGTCCAAGACGCCAGCTGGAACTGGAAATCTTGTTGCTATCAAGGGCAAAAGATGGATGGAGCCAAATACAAGCAAATTCTTGAGGAGGACCTATTCCAATAAATCTCCATTTAGAGCAAACATATGCACTAATTATCCCCTTTATTAGGAGCACCTTTACACCTGCACGTTCATGCAGTTATCTAATTAACCAATCATGTGGCAGCAGGGCAATGCAAAAACAACAACAAAAAAAAAAAAAAAACCATACAGATACAGGTTAATATTCACATCAAACTTTAGAATGATTTCTATGACTTTAACCATAGCATAGTTGCTGGTGCCAGATAGGCTGGTTTGAGTATTTCAGAATCTGCTGATTTCTTGAGATTTTCACACACACAACAGTCTCTAGAGTTTACACAGAGTGGTACAAAAAAAAAAAACATCATGTGAGTGGAGTGTCTGCAGACTGAAACACCTTGTAGATGAGAGCGATAAAAGGAGAATGACCAAGCAAGCTGACAGAAAGTCTATAGTAACTCAAATACGCATGCTTTACAACCATGGTGAGCAGAAAAGCATCTCAGAACCCACAACACATCAAACATTGAGGTGGATGGACTACAACAGCAGAAGACCACATCAGGTTCCCTTCTGTCACATGTGAGATATTACACCCTCTTTTCCATATTGCGCCATCATCAGCATATAATGATCTCCCAGTATCTATTTTGATTCCACTGTTTACATCATTTATCATTATATTGAATAGTACTGGGCTATATACACTACCCTGTGGGGTACCAGTGTCTATTGAATATCTTTTAGAGTGTGTTGTTCCTACTCTAACCTCCATTTTACGTGCAAATAAAACATACATAATACATTCTCCCCCTGCTGGGCCGCCCAGTCCATTAAGCATAATAGGCAGACGGCCCCAGGGCGTCACCATATTTGGGGCGCCGCCGCCGTCTCTTATTACCTCAGAAAAGTTTGTTTGGTCAAATTGGTTTGTTGGCGCCCCCTAGTGCTGATATGAATAAGCAGTGTGTAAGTGTACCACGACACTCATAATCGGTGTTTTTTTTAAATTAATTAAAAATAATAATAATAATAATAATAATAATAATAATAATAATAATAATAATAATAATAATAATAATAATAACGTTTCAATGTACATCATACTTATCAGTTGATGTGCCTGTGAAATGTGTGTGTGAGTGTCGGTGATGATGATTTATTTTTTTTACGGCATTATGAACGATAGTGATCATGGCATAATTTTTGCTGCTGACGTATTACCACCATTAGCAATCAAGATTGTTAGTTGAGATGCAAAATGCCGCGAAAAAAAACCATCGGGAGCTCAGTTTTGCAAATGGTTAAGCAATAATAAATATGATAAATAAGAATAAATATAAATAAAATAAATAATAAAAATGCTAATAATAATAGCAATAATAAACGCTAATGGTTAAGCAGACAACGAACTGGTTTTTGCTTCCATAATAAGATGTTGTTATAGATGTGCAGTATCTGAATCTTTGACTTGTGTAACTAAAACTTCAAACCTGTTCAGTCGATGAAGTCACACACCTTGATAATTTGTGCCAACAACAAACCCCACCCCAGGCAGGCTCCCCTAATATATTTAGACAATACAGATGATTATTATTAATATTTATTAGCTCTTACTAAGACTGTGTTGTCCGCAAGCAACAAGCTTAAAAGCAAAGCCAAAGATGTTTTAGCTAGTTAGCTCTGCGGTAACAAAGAACATGCTCTATTTAAAAAAAAAAAAAAAAAAAAAAAAAAAAATTAACAAAAGCTTAGCACTTTCTTTGTATTTAGCATATAATAAGGTAGCTTTGTGTTTATTTTTTGTGTTTATGCCTATCCACGATGGATATTTATTTATCCATCCATCCATCCATCAATCCATCCATCCATCTTCTACCGCTTATCCTTCCTTCAGGGTCACGGGGAAACCTGGAGCCTATCCCAGGGAGCATCGGGCACAAGGCAGGGTACACCCTGGACAGGGTGCCAATTTATTTATTTAAATGTTTCATTTTTATTATTTTTTATTATTGAAGTAAATAAAATATTACTGAGTATGAGAAATGAATGCTGTATTTTTTTTAGTCTTTGTTAATTAGATTCGTCCTTCTAGTCCAGTCCTCATTAAGAAATTAGTCAAATATTATTTCCTACCTTGATCATTATTTCCACATTCTATGATACTTTTACTATTTCACTCTCCTACATCCATTCTCCTTAGTTGTTCCGTCATCTCTTCCTTCATCTCTTTCTTGTGAATATCTCCTGCATGACATAAAGATGTGTTTAATTGTCTCATCCTCCTGACATTCATCGTATAAACCTGTAGGATGTTTTCCTATGATATGTATGTTTTATTTAGCTTACAATGACATATCCTTAGTCTACTTATTATAACTGGTTCTTTCCTTTTATTTTCCCTCCCTCTTACCATACCTACTTTATTTTGAACCATGTACAGATGTCTCCCTTTATTTTCATGATCCCACTCATGTTGCCATTTTCCCATTATCTTTCTCCATACTAATTCTTCCCTTCTGACTTTGATAACTTCATTTGCACGTCAACATGTCATTTTTTGCTGCCTCTTTTGCCAATGGACCAGCTTTCTCGTTCCCTGTATTCCCACATGAATGTAACACTTCTCCCTAGTCTGCATACTCCTGAGTTCGTAAACAAAACTTCATACAATAATTCTTGATGATTTCGAGTTGTTCCATACTTAATACTCATAAGGGCGGGTACAGAGTGGCTACATATTAAAATGTTGTTATCCCTGGTCTGTTCAATCCATTCTAATCTATCAGTATAGTACATAATTCAACTGTATATACATGTAAGCTGTCTGATGTTCTTTTATTGACTCCCATTTCATATCTAGGGGAAAGTCCCTCTTTCCAAAGCATGTCGTATCTAACAACACTCTCCATACATATTACTGTTCGACTTAACGCGGAAGTGAGAAGTCTAAACACGGTATTACGTCATTTCCGACCTCGGTGCTTGTTTGAGGGGAAAGAAACATGGACGAATCTATGAAAACGTGTCTCATGTTTGCTCTCTCCGAGCACAGAAAGCTAACGGACAGATTCCTCGTCCACATTAATGAGGAGATGGAAGAACAAAAAAAGCGCACAAGGTACTGTTTTTGTTTTTTATGTGTTATGCTTTTTAAACAAGTGTTGTCTACGATAATGCGTTAGATTTCTGTGAGTGAACCGAGTAGTGTTTGTTAACAACACATCGGCTATTATTTAGTTATAATATATACATTTATCTAATCAAAACATGCATTAGTATTAGAAATATTTTTCTCCATGAAAACTGACTATTGTAAATCGCCTTGGGAACTATTCACTATGTAAGAGACTGCTCTTGTAAGCTCACTGTACACTTGGTTTTTTGCAACTACACATTAGTGTGACCACGTAGTATTTTTAGATTCATGGTTTCGGTCACTTTTAACTGCATTTCAAGCACTGATTTGTTCAATTTTGACCAGGCAACTTTAAATTCAAGCTGATATCCACTGACTGAAATTCTGTTAACCCTAATCCATACAGCAGAAGTTTATCTTAAAAGACCAATTTTGTTGCTGCTTGTAGAATCTCCTTCTGTATTTCTTCAATTTATACTAGCAAGTGTATTTGACTTTTCGATTGTGGTACTAAGTCCCCAATTTATACGTAATATAAAATTCAATGATGAAGGCAGACTGTGTAAAACACTGAAGCATTCGGAAGGTATGGAGTAAATAGTACAGTATAAAGTACTGACCATATGTTACAATGCACTACTGAAGAACTACATACAAACATGTACATATTTCATAAAGTATATAACTGTTTGTGTTTGCAATTTAAAAAAAAAAAAAGTAGTAGTAATTTTGGCAATATTTGAAAGATTTCTTTTCTCCTCAGGATAGCGACAGCTGCTATGCTTCGCTCGCCACATAGAGTGACCCTGAAGACTGGGACAAAATGGGAAGTCATGCCGAACACGGATGACGACACTTTTTTTCATCCTTTCCGAGTCACCAAAAGACAGTTTGACTTTCTCCTGCTGGTGCTGCAGCAGCAGGGACTGAAAAGGCAAAAAGCCAGAGGTCAGCCGACCGTACCTATAAGAATGAAGGTCTTGATGTTTCTGTGGTACATGGCGAACCAGAACGGCTTCAGAGACATCTCAGACAAATTTGATGTCTCTGAGTCAACAGCACATAAGTCTGTTTTGGAAGTGCTTGCCATTTTTTCCACTCTAGGGCCATCCTTCATCTCCTGGCCAAATGCAGGTAGGAAAAAAGCATCCTCGGCAGCTTTCCACAAGCTGTGTGGTCTCCAGGGAATCATTGGTGCAATTGATGGGTGCCATATCAAGATAAATCGACCAAACATAAGAGGAGGAGACTACATGAACAGTCAGTCATTTTATTCTGTCCTCCTTCAGGGGATTGTTGATGAGAGAGGGCGATTTATTGACATATTTGTTGGACCACCAGGCAAAGTTGATGATGCCAGATTGTTGAGGGCCTCCAACTTTTATGCAGACTGGCAGGAGAAAATGGGTGAATACAGTTTGCTCGGAGACAGTGCCTACACTAGACAAGCTGACCCGTTTATCATCACGCCAAAGTGTGATAATGGGGACCTTTCTGAAGATGACCAGCTCCAAAACTCCAGAATCAGCACTGGGAAGGTGGTCATAGACCAAGCATTTGGAAGGATGAAGTGCAAGTGGAGGCGGATGAGAGACCTGCAGAATACTCGCCTTGAAAATGTGGTGATGATTATCATGGCAGGCTGTTTCCTCCACAACATGTGTATAGGTGATAATGCAACGTGTGAGGAGCACCCACAAGGCTGTCCAAGGCAGGCAGATGACAATGTTTAAGTCTGGTTTACATTTGTATCATCTGTTTATTTAATGCTCAGATGATACTGCAAATAAAAGTAAACATATTTAAATGTGTTGTCTGTGGATTTGCATGCCACATTCATTTGATTTATTTATTATATGATTCTCCCCTTGCTGCAATGATGTTTGTACCTGATGGGTAACTCAATAAATCAGGCTTGTGTGTCAATTTTGATTCCATGAATGAAGCTAATTGCAAACCCTGCTGCGTTACTATGGCAACATTTGCTTTTAGACAATCCTGCTCCATGTCCAGTTAGTTCTGCAGCTTTAGCTTGGCTTAATGAACTCTATTGGTCATACCTTGTGCTCAGGAACAGTTGTTCGCCATAGTGTAGGTAAAGCATTGAGAGTACAGTATGTGTGTATATACTGTAGGTATGTGATAAAATCCCCAGTATCGTACATGTGAAAGCAAAATGCTTTTATCAATTGTAAAGAGCAACAGCTTACCCTTTTGTCAAGAATGACATGGTTGGTAATGATGTATCCCAGATTTCACTGGCTTTGTACTTTTGATTCATCCTCAGTGACAGGTTTAAAACATTATTTATTTGTAGCATTCTTATTCATGGCATCAATAAATCACATTTCAATAATCGGAATTTAAAAAAAAAACTTCTCAAAATCCATCATCAATATATTCAAATTGTATGTAGACACAGCAGACTGAGTAAAATTAACTACACAATAAGATGTTGGCCTGAGGAACATGTCTTGCAATTCTTTTGCATTTCATTTCTTACAACAATAACAGTTTAGGAAAATCTTCAATATTGTCCTAATATTGAAGATTTTATATACCAATTTAGAATTAAGTATTTTCTACAAGTAACTTAACAAGAGTTTAACACAAGAAAAAAAGTAAGTCTCAAATTCAATAAGCACATGTGCAAAGTAAAAATCTGGCTTTAAATGAATCCAAGTAGCTCAGGTATGTGATTTTTTTCATGGTCTACTATTTGTATTGTATTTTTTATTTTTTTTTACATGAGATTTGTATTGAGCATGTTCATTTTTATTATAGAAGTAATTTAAACTCTTGCATTATTTATTTGTTGTTCATTATATGTTCTTAAGCATTAATTAGCTGGAGAGGATAATTATTTAACGTTAACATGGGCTCACTGCATACAGGCTAGAGCTCACAAAACATCATTTCAAATAGAGTGCTATAAGAGTCCTAACGCCTGGAGAGGAGGTTTTAGCACTTACTGTTTCATCGCCGTGAAGTTAGTGGTATTTTTAGGGGGATTTTGGTTAAATGATCAAAATAAGGTCCGTGGTTAACACAAGTTCAAGATATTTGCATGTTGTATTTTACGACATAATACGCATCGGTAATACCCCACTGGTGATTTTGTTATGTTGTTAACAAAAGTTATGCTTTTACGTGTCTTGAAAAGGGAGATTGCTAACAAGTGGTTAAATGGCATTGCACAGGTTGTCAGGGTCATTAAATGTCATCACGCCAAACCAGAAAACTCTTCTACTACAGCCTTGTTGTGTTTATACTCGTGCTCATGCAAACTATTCCAACTCAAACGTTGCAACTTTGTAGATTTATCGATTTGTAGTGCTATAAAGCTTCGTGGTCATGACAGTTTTTTTAAATGATTTCTGCCGATTGTATTTAGGCGTCAAAATTCATGAAAGCTGTGTTCGTTTGTGAAGATTATCTTGAACAAAATGTGTAAGAATTCGAAACTTTTGTAGGTCACAGTTTATTTTCTGCAGTAATCCAAAAGCCATTGGAAAAATCCTAATGACTTTTTGTCGAGGGAACCAGGGTGATGCTAACTTCCGGGTTGTCCTACAAAAATACATGTTTTGCTGCACTCTACCAAGGAATCATCCTCAAAGCGAACACAATGCACCCAAAATTTTGTAAACATAACACATTTACTTCTTGTTTTCAGAATGGGGTCAGGAATTTAACCTGACCATAGAATAGGTTACAGTTATAAATACAAACTTGACTCCTACAGCCTTTTTGGTAATATTTGGTGATTTTTTTTTTTAAAAACATGAAATGCGCATAAAACAATGAACATAATGTAAATCTATTGATGTGCACACAACTAAATTAGGCATACGTTACATTGTTTAAGGCTATGCTAGGACCAAAAAAAAATAAGAACAAGAAAACACATTAAGTAGTACACATGGAATAAAGTATTACCAGAACCTCAGAGCATATATCATGTGTGCAGACAAAGGTGGTCACATTTTCTCCAAGAATTTGCGCATTAGCTCCTCAAACCCCTTCTGGGCAGATTTCATCTGGGCCAGAATTTCCTCATGGCGCCGCTGACTAGCTGCCTCAGATTCCCTTAAAAAGTCCAGAAGAGTGGAATAGTCCTCTTCTGTCCTTCTCCGCTTGCGCAGAGGTTGTGTTGGTGAAGCTGGCCTTGTAGATGTTTGCCTTGCTGCAGACGAGTCTCTCTGACAGTCAATACTCAGTGGCTTTCGTCTGCGCCCCACTACACCTTGCACGGTACCAACAGCGGGGAAGTCAATGTCCTGATGGCCATCCAACAGCTCTTCCATCTCAGTGAAAAACTGGAACCGTGTTTTTGTTTGACTACTTGTACTATTATGTTCTAGGACTTTCTTGTAACCATCCTCAAGGGTGTACCATTTTCTGGCCACCTTGCTTGGGTCAAAGGTCTCCATAAAGTGTTTGGAGAGTTTATTAGCCATATCCATCCACAAGTTTTTCTTTTGTCCTTTGGCAGACTTCAGTCGGTAATTCAACTCCTTAAAAGTTCTCGGGAGACCTCTGCCATCTGCTTCCAACTGGTTGCGGATCAAATCAATCAGAAAGCGTGTTTGTTCTTTATTAAAAGACTCATTTGGTGGCAAGGGTTCGACTGAAGGAGACGTTTCTGCCTCCAGATTATTTTCTATAACAGCAGAACAATCAGAAATATACATCAATAACTGTTATTTTTTTGTTGAAGAAATGCACAGCATTGTATTCCAAGGAACCTTTCATCCAGACAATAAATATTGATCTGATATATTGCAACCAGATCACAACAAAGTACTATAACAGGTTTTCTTTAACAAGTTTACTTTTGCAAAACTCACTACAGTGGTCTTTGTGGACCAAACAGTTTTTCATCATCTTGTCAACAATAAAGAAGGCATTCTTGTATTCGTTGTCCACTCAAACTCCAACCGGCAAAACTATTCACTTCTAGTCAAGTCCAAATAAAATGCTTACACTTTTCAAATATGTTTAACCACAAGTTCTATACAGTTTACACAGTTTCTATATCAAATTACCAGCAATTTGTTAGTGTATTGCAAACAACTCATTACAATACAAAACAATGAGAAAGCAAAGAAATACCTGGAGATATTTACAGAAAATAGTGCAGCTACTGTAATGACACCAGTGGTCAGTGTGCTCTTATTAGAAGAAAACTCCCACTGGTGTTTTGAACAATTAGTAAGAAACTCTCATGGTGTTTTAGGTGTAGTGACTTTTGCACAAGAAATTAATGCTTTGGCCAAGCTGTAACTGTGGGGGTGATGTTTCCTGGAATAAAAAAAACTCACCAGTAACATACACAGTCACTCTCTCGGTCATGTTGTCGTCAATGTAGCACGCGGTGGCTTCGCGCGCTGCCTGGTACAGCTGCTCAGTGAGAGGTATGCTCCTCTGTGTGTCCGCGAACAGACTCATTCCACTGTCTGCCAACCCTAAAGGATTTAAACACACACATAACTTTACAGTCACCGTCCAGAGCAGCTCTTACAAACTATAGTGAACTGCACGAAACATTTCTGAAGTGTGCAGTGGACCAACAGCAGCGAACAATAGCAAGTAACGTTAGCAACGAGCCAGGCAGCTAACGTTAGTGCTATGAATGATGATAACGCTGATGTTTGGCCCGATGTTACCCGTGCTTGGCATGGACAGTGTTGTAGACTGAACCGAGTACTGTGTGTGGATATTAACTAATCGAAAGGAAATACTGATATAATCTCAATTAAAAGTATACTAAGACTACTTTACTGCGTTCGACTTACCTCGGAAGTAGGAGCTCGGAAATACGTCATTTTCGAGCTCTGTGTGGTTGCCTGATCCGCGTACTCTCCCCTACTTTTGCCGCGCATGCGCACATTTATATTTATTTATTTATTTATTTATTTATTTTTTACCCGATTTGTACCGCGCATATGTGTCATTTCACAACATTACGCCACAGTTTGTTTCATTTAAAAATAACTCGTATACCGTAAGAAAAAAAAAAATCCCCAAACAATTCCCGACCTCCGACCAAGATAAAAACCAAATAAACGCTCGGAATTCATACTCGTTAACGCGATACCTCAAATCAAGTGATTCGATGTTTGTAGGATTTATACATTTATCCTCCCTTTGTAAATATATCATAGGCTATTTATGAAATTATATAGGATAGACTGATTGGGTTATTTATTTAGACTTGTGAAATTGTAAATTTATATTTATAGAATGCAAACTATTTTTATGTATTTTTTGCATTTACATTTATTCATTTTAGCAGAAGCTTTTATCCAAAGCGACTTACTTCATTAAATATTTTTTTAATTTTATAAAATATAAATCCAATTCAATAATTTTCCATGCAATAATCCATGCAAAACCTTCAATACAATCTCTGAGAATGGATGGGATATTATCAGAAAGTGAACTGATTAGGATTAGTTATATAGCCCTTACAACCTACTGGTTTAAACAATATAGCCCTAATATTTAACTTAATATTAACTAGTTTGACAGTGCCCCTGTTATTATTTAGCCCAATAGCCTAATTTTTTATAGTAATATACTTACTATATAGTAAGTTTAAAATCTAGATTTAAATTGTCTGATAAAATAATAATAAAAGTCAATTTAAAATATATTCAATTCATTTCCAATATAGTACTCAACCAAAAAGTAGCAGAAAATCAAAAAGTGTGGCTGCTGTATTGTGGTCAGCAGCTACACACTATGCCACCCATTATTATTATTATTATTTTTTAACTACAGCTTGTCAGGCTACACAGTGCATAATGTAACTACAGAGGTTAGAGAGAGAGAGAGAGAGAGAGAGAGAGAGAGAGAGAGAGAGAGAGAGAGAGAGAACCATTACGTCACGTAGTCTTCTGACTTTTATTGATATTGACGCCCAGATGCAGTTACTAATTTATCCGCTAGATGTCCTGGTATAGTTTGGCCACATTTCCGAGTGTTACAACGCAGAAAAAGTGTGTTACCGAAACGTGAGGTGGATTTTGAATTGAGTGTGTTGCATATTTCTCCTGGGGGAAAATAAACCAGAAACCCATTTGTTTAATTTTCTCATAGCAAGTAGCTGTGCCAGAAAAATCTAATAGGTATCTGAAGACACTGTGAAAGCAATCATGATAAAAAGTAAATCCAATATCTTGGAAATTTACAGACAAGTCAGATAAACGTGTTAATTACAGCTCTCAAACAGCAACAGTCTGTTTGCAGTCTGTCTGATTTAAACAGTTATATGGTTATCGTTATATCTGCGTTTTATCGGACTAGACGTTTATTGTAATAAATCCACGAAAGTCGTTTTTCCCCCGAGTTCCGATTTAAAAGCGTTGTAATGCCTCGGCTCAGAAAGACATGGATACCCATAACAATCATATTTGTATGCATATAGTCTCTGAATCTCTTTCGATTAAGGAAGATAGATGATGTATAATGAAGGTCAACTGTCTTGTTCATCTTTGTTCATAAAATGATCTGTCACAATGGTCTAGCATCGTTAGTAAATTTGGGCTGAAATCAGCGGAATTAAGTTAAAACTTAAGTTTTTTTTAAAACCCCTTTTCACAGCAGAAAAACTACATATGTCCACTTGAGGAAAAAACCCCCCAAAGTTTTATCAAGTAGAAACTAACACAAAGGGAAATCTTTACCGTTGACCGTGCGCCGCCATATTGTTGTGACGTCAGGTTTGTTTATATCAGAGAATTCGGGTAAGGTGGATGGATCCTGAGTTCCCGACTTGGAAATCCGAGTTGAATGACCGTTCCAGTCCACTTTTCCGTATCGAAGTTCGTTTTTTTCCGAGTTCCCAGTGCAATGGATTGTAGCACTATAACAAATTTGTCAGACGTAATTGGTGAAAAAGCACCCCCCCACACACACATTATAACAAGAACTTAGTCTACATCAAAAAGATATCCTCATGGCAGTACAAATAGATCAGCGTTTAAGAATACTATCAAGCTAAAATCATGTTAGACAGGAGTTATTAGGCTTATAACGGCAGTATGGACAGCAGAGGTCAGTATGGACTGCTACACACAAATCCACAGATACTCTTCAGTCCCACAATGATCTACCATGCACATAAACAGGCCAATGCATGCTAGTAAGTTACAAGTTACTCTAGGGATATACCAAGATCAGATCAAAACTGATCAGAAACATTCCGAAAAAGGTTCAGCCAAGGGAAACTCCACTAAGAACTGGAAAAAGAAAATAACCTTTCTGTGAAAACCATTCTAGTTAATCACAAATAAAGCATATGACTAATTCATTATAGGTGTATAATAGGTGTATTATACTATTTATGTGCTTAATAAACTGATTTATCCTTTTAATTAATCAGTGACTTCCATTCCATTTAAATGTAAGCACTCAGTTACACTACTGGGCAAATGCATGGAAACAAGCAGTAACTATTAAAATGTATATTTAAAAAAAAGATTGATAAAATGATTAATATATTTGATATTTGATATATGTTTAGAAGTACCTAACCATTCAGGAGAAATAATGCATTTCCCAGCAGCCAAAAAGACTTATGGGAATGTCATAACAGCAACATACCTGCATTATTGTTAAATATGTTTTCATCATTAAACATGCACTTTCATATGCTAATGAGAAACAGTTCTGAATTTTCTATAAATTATACATCAGGAGTCATCCAATAGATTTGAACTGGGGCCAGATTCTTACACAGCAAATACTATTGGGTCAGACAATGTAATTAAAAGTAATGAAATCTGTGAATAAATAGATGTTTGATAGTTATTGTGTAAGCATACTTCTTTCTTTCATAATGTGTTCCATATGTGCTTGTTGTATGCAATATTAAAATGATTTAAACTAGGTCCCCATATTTGCTGTGAACTTTGCTGAAAAAAATGTTGTGCTTTTGAAGAAATAACTTTATTTTTTGGGAGCAATTTAATTGTAGAGAGCAAGAAACTGTTCCAGCTTTATTTTGACTTATTTCTAATATTTTATTGTGGTAACCATTCGGAACAACCATCAACATTAACCCTGTTACCTATATTTTGGAAGATATAGATAAGTAGATATAAAAATCCACAGAAACATTCACAACATCCACCACATGAGGAGTTATGTCTGGAAATGTCAATCCTGTTACCATCAACCCTATTACCTATTATTTATATGCACAGTAACATATGGGAATCCATTTAGCTGTAATAGAGTCTAATAATTAGAAAAGGCATTTCTAATTAAAATATAGGAGTAAACATATTTAAGTAAGGTGGGTGTAATGAGTCTACATTTAAATAGATCAGAGAAAATAAAATAAAATTTTAGCATTCCTCATAAAAGAGAATGGCAACCACAAAAGTATATTTTTTTACTGTACTTACATGTGTGAGAACAAATCTATTTTACTTAACATATTAAAATATGTACTTACCAAAATGATTAAATAAATAGAAAAGACATA
Organism: Ictalurus punctatus; assembly: GCF_001660625.3. Lineage (NCBI taxonomy): Eukaryota > Metazoa > Chordata > Actinopteri > Siluriformes > Ictaluridae > Ictalurus > Ictalurus punctatus. The sequence goes on along the minus strand of NC_030422.2, from coordinate 16,604,064 downwards.
TAACATCAGAATTATCAATTTAAAAACAGTAATTTAACTATTTAAAAATTATATTAAAACCACCTGCTTAATTTTGTGTAGTTCCCCTTTTGTGCTGCCAAAACAGCTCTGAAAAGGGGCGTTAGCTGGACTGTTAATTATCCAGGGCCGAGTCCAGAATCTTCTCCATCAAAAAACTTTTAAAAATGTACTTCTAAATAGACTGTTGCATGTGAGGGCTAATTGCTTAACAAATGAGAAAACTGGACAAAAAGTTGGAATTATCATGAAAAATGATAAATCCTCGGGTACTGTCACTGTTTGCAGGACTACCAGACTGATACAATCTAAAACTTTTTGGCTATCTAACACGAGACTATTCTAGTTTGGTATTGCTAGCCAAGGGGAGGCACAAATAAGCTATCATTGTCTGGGTTTAGCTGCTACAGTGCCATGCAAAGTACATAATCTGTCCTTATGCTCTGCTCATATCGTGTTCATGTAAATTGGAACTCATATAGACATTTACACACCTTGTTTTCCTACTCAGCATCAGAGGATGTGAGTGTTTTAGTTTCAACCCCTTTGCTGGTAAAATTTTTTTTTTTTTTAAATAAAAAATTTCGACTTATATCCATTCCCCCCTCACACTAGCTGTGTGAGCTAGCGTTTAGCAGAATTGAGACCTGTCAGCCAATAAGACACAAGTGTTTTCACGTATTTTCCTGTAAACCCTGTCTGATTGATCTTGCCTCTGTTCACTGAAGATAAAATACAACACTTCACTGAAGATACAAAGTTACAACATTGCCATCTTCTTTTGTTGACGTTCAGTTTCATAGTGACAAACCTCTCCAAGTGGAGAATTATTTGTGGCTAAAGAAAAAATCATCAGGGCTACAGCCATGAATGCTCAGGCCAGGTAATGCCTCTGGCTCTAACCCATTGAGGCATGGACTCCACGAGACCTCTGAAGGTGTGCTGTGGTATCTGGTACCAATTTGTTAGCAGCAGATCCTTTAAGTCCTGTAAGTTGCGAGGTGGGGCCTCCATGGATCAGACTTTGTCCAGCACATCCCACAGATGATCGATCAGATTGAGATCTGGGGAATTTGGAGGCCATGTCAACACCTTGAACTCTTTCTCATGTTTCTCAAAACATTCCTGAATAATTTTTTGCAGTGTGGCAGAGCGCATTATCCTGCTGAAAGAGGCCACTGCCATTAGGGAATACTGTTGCCATGAAGGGGTGTACTTAGTCTACAACTATGTTTATGTACGTGGTACGTGTCAAAATAACATTGCACTCTGTCCAGTCTGTGGCTATGCAGCGCCATACACAGCAAACTACGATGCACCGTGTGTTCTGACACCTTTCTATCATAGACAGCAATAACTTTTTCAGCCATTTGTGCTAGCTGTTCTGTGGGATTGGACCAGACTGGCTAGCCTTCACTCTCCATGCACATCAATGAGCCTTTGGTGCCCACGACCCTGTTGATGGTTCACCGGCTGTTCTTCCTTTGACCACTTTTGGTAGGTGCTAACCACTGCATACTGGGAACACCCCACAAGGCATTTTGGAGATGCTCTGACCCAGTCATCTCGCCATCACAATTTGGCCCTTGTCAAAGTCGCTCAGATCTTTAAGCTTGTCCATTTTTCCTGCTTCCAACACATCAAATTAGAGAACTGACTGTTCATTGTTGCCTAATATCACACCCCTTGAGAGGTGCTACTGGAACAAGATAATCAATGTTATTCACGTCACCTGTCAGTGGTTTAAATGTTATGTAATGACCAGTGTATATCTCACATATGAATAACAATAATTGACTTCTGATATACCTTTGAATAAAGCAAGAAGAATGTACTTTTCGTGTTTAATATAGAAATAAGTGAGAAAGACATATTTGCCGCATAGGAGACATCACAAACATTTAAACACTATTGCCGTCATCACTTCTGTTACCCTTGTATCAATGCTCTTATTGAGATTCTATATTATTAAAACATATATTTTGGTTCATAAAAACGCAAAATAGGATAGAATTAATAGCTTGTATTGTTAGAGTACTGTGGTGTCAATTACAAATACAGATGGCCATTTAAATTATAGCAAATTTAAATAAAATGAAAACACATTAAGGCATTCAGTGTAATTAAAATATTGGTGTATGAGTGCACATAATTAAGAGAGTGTATAAAAATTTTTGTGAGTATATTGTATGAATGGTAGTATCATGGTTGACAACTAATTCATGTTTATGACTTATGTAGGGAAAAATAAGTTTAATGTAACCCTTAGGATAATGATATTGAGGATATTGACCCATAACATATACTCCATTGTACATTTATATATATATATATATATATATATATATATATATATATATAAATAAAGAAATTGAATTTAGAAAATGTTACTACTTACCATGTTTAAAAGGCACAAATTCAGGATAATGACCTTGTGTTTTTCTTTCCGGTCCTGATGTAAACTATATGCACACACACACACAATACAGAGAGAGGTCTTGATGGTAGATCCTTTTTACACATTCTACACAATTGTAATGTTGGAGCATGGGTTGGGGCCAGAGAATACTCACTCCCGAGTTGGATGTCTACCAAAAATAAACATAATTTCAGAAAGTATTTCTCTGAGTCAACTGAGCCACAGTAGTACAGAGCACGACTTCATTAATGAAAACATCCAACCTGGCAGAGATGATAGATATCCTTCTGATGCAGATCTAGAAAGCAGATTTTTTTTTTGTTAAAATTAGCTGGATAAATGGAACAGAGACAGAAAGAGACAGGAAAAAAAGTGAACCAAGTGATAGATGGTCTGAATGGGAACCAAAACAAAAGGTGATGGAAAATGGAGGGAACCGAAAAGGATCAATGTTTGAAAATATAAATAAAACAGATCTGCGTACACATTTCTCTGCAGCAAAATAATGTCATTTTGATATCTGTCAGTGTACGTCTCCCTGTACACATTAAACAGCAATAATGTACCATAAAAGTACCATGTAATAGGGATAATTTAGTCACGACATGTTTTAAAATGATTTTGTTCAATTCCCTGGAATTTTGATAGATTTTTAAGATTGATTTGATTAAAAAACTGCACGTTTGCATAAACGTCTTGTATGTGCATTTTGTAGATGCTGAATAACAGCACAGAATCACAGAAAGTGTTCCTATATCACTATATCACAATGAACAAATGGATGGACATATGCAATATTTTTCTTCAATACACTGGAAACATCAAAATGACACAGTTCATGTATTAAAACTATAAACCAGTATAAAGCATTTGCAAAATCATCAGCCATATCAGTCCTGGTGGACACAGTAGTGAAATATGATCTATAGGAGATGCAGTCTCGAGTAAACATGCTTTACAGGCAACTACTGTTCTATATTTGGCTCTGCTGATCGTTCGGGGTACTTATAGGGCAGAGACCCGGAGGTGGGCGACGGCAGAGATGATCATGGTACCAATTAGAGTACTCGGCGCCAAGTATCTGAGCTCAGATTGTGTTGACAGACTTCTGGGCGGGCTCGGTGGGCATTTGTAGTACACCGAGTTTATTTACACCGTCCTTTATCTGTCAACGACCTCTCAGTGTTTGGTGGTCCCACAGGCCAGAAATAGCGTTAATTAGGACAGGGAGGGAAAAGAGGAAGAGAGAAAACGTGTGGAACCGCTGGTAGGCCATCAACAGAGGTCTACAGGGGTCTCGACCTCTCTCTTCTCCGTCTGTGTGTGTACGCCTGCCAGTACTACCATCCCTTGTGGATGATAAGGATTGAATCCAGCAATGAAATTGGCAACACAACATTATCAGATGCTCCAGGCTGACCACACACACAGTCATCCAGCTGCACATCCCAGTGCTCTTCCATAAGGTGTGCTGAAGATTCAGTGTAAGGCAGCAATACGTCCAACCAATAAACAGACATATGAATCATTTTTTTGAAACCTTCTTTGAAATGAATTAACGAAACAACCTTGACGGAATATTTTCTGTGCACCCTGCAATTTAGATGCTGTTTAAAACAGAATCTAAAAATGTATTAAATGTATAATAATTGTACAGCTAATGCAGTTTTACTGTCCAGAATTATTGACATCCTTCAAGTGAATAGGGAAAAAGATTAATTGTATAAAACAAACATGTATATAATGACTCACAGCTTCTACTTAAATAATAAACACCTACATATATTAGAGAAATTGTAATAGGAGCATCTTTTTTAAAATAACAGTATTTTTTTTAAAGTTTCAAAATCATTGACATCCCCACCACGACCAAAAAAAGAATATTTTAAAAAAAAAGAGGAAAATCCATTTTCTTTTTCCTATTTTTTTTGCAAATAAAATCAAATAAATAGGTTCTCAGACTGGAGAAATTTATGTTCAGATCAATTACCTGTTTCCCAGGTGGTATACATATGAGGTTGAATTTCCCCCACAGTAGATCAATAAAGTTACATCTTATCTTATCTTATCCATCACTATGGGGAAAAGCAAAATGCTTTGAAAACCTAAGCGATATAAAGCAGATCAGGAATATAGAAATACACAAAAGTTTAAATGGCAATAATTATAAATATTTCCAGGACTCAGACCCATGCACATCCTGACCTCTTGTTCAGTGAGGAGGGTGGTAAAGGAGGGAGGAAAAAAAAAGATTTGAAGAAATTAGTTTATTCTTGGTGTTGTAAAGTTTCAAAATAAACTATTAGGCGCCACATTCATAACAAAAAGTCGTTTAGGAAGGGTTGCACTTCCTTAAAGCAACCCAAAAAAAATATCCCACACCGGAACTTTACCAAGCATGATTGGAGCTATAATTGGAATCGTTTGTTGTGGTCAGACAAGACAAAAAAAAATTACTTTTTAGTGGACAAACGGGGAGTGTGTACACAGAAAGCCCCTGATATCCAGTGTAAAATATGGAGATGGATCAGTGATGCTTTGATTCAGTTTTTTTGCACTGTTGTTCAGGGATCATTGATGGCATCATAAATTCTGCTAATGTCCAAGATATTTTAGCCCAAATCCTGGTTGCCTCTGCCAGGAGATTTAAGCATAAATGTATCAATATATCATTATTACCCCAATTCTACATAAGCACAGAAATGGCTGCAGGAACACAAAATCTCAGTCTCCGAATTTCAACCTGTAGTCTGAACTGAAAACAGCAATCTACATGCATGAAGGAGTTTAAAATGTCATGCTTGTTGGAGTGATCCAATATCCTACAAGCTCAGGGCTATAATTCTCTTCAACACAAGCTCTGAATATAAATTTTGGTTATGTGAATCATTTAGCAGAAAATAATGTGCTACTTATAGTTTGCAGTGTGAAACTAAAACTACAGTTTACCTCACCCCCATATGTTTAAATTACATCACATTTTGTTGAATTTTATGATGTTTTTTTGTCAATAATTCTGGCGTTGAATGCAGCTGACATTCAGTCATAATGTTTATACAACCGTGATCTTCAGGATCATGACAGTGCCCTTATTAAATTGTTCTGCAACAAAATTGCTGTCCTCAAAGTCGTTGTTTACTAGCACATTCTCATTTGTGCTCATTCTCCTTGGACTGGTGGGTGGGTGAATTCACCTCACACACACACACACACACACATACCCTGGCTATAATCATCCTGCCATCCTCTGAACATATAAACCCACCCCATCTTCATGTCTACAAATACTCAATGCTCACTGCAAACCTACAGAGGACAGCATCACTGAGACCAAGAAGCAACCTTCCTGAGTTCCTGAATAAGCTACTGAAAAGGTAAAGCAGGAAATCACTTCATTACACTTTCTGAACCTTTTAACCTTGTATTTAACACTTACGAGTGTTTGTCCGCAATGCATTAAGGTATGCGGATGAAGAATTAAAAATGTTTTCATTGTGAAATGCCAAACCAAAAAAATCTGAAATGATTTAATTATTAAATGAGTAATTTGTACTTTGTGCGTCTTTTATTTATTTATTTTTAGACATTATAGTTTGATGTGTATGGTCATCCTGAACATTTATGCACTTTAACTGAAAAAAAGGATCTTATATTGTTCACTGTAAAGCAGATAGTTCATTTAACTCAAAAAATTTGAGGAAACTAATTACCTCAAAATTTTTATGTTAATAAATCTATTTCTTTAAGCCAAATACACTTAAATATAACAAAGATTGAACTCAAACTTGTTATATTTAAGTGTATTTGGCATAAAAAATTTGATTTATTAACTTAAAAAATGAGCTAATTAGTTTCCTCAAATTTTTTTAGTTAAATGAACTTATCCAGTTTTACAGTGTTTTGCACACTGTAGATTTGAAGTGTTTTGTATTTCATGGTGTTTGTTTCAGATGTTGTCACACAAGTCTTTCCTGCCCATCTTGGCGCTGTGCTTTTTAATGGACGAGGTGTATTCATTCCTGCTACCAGACAGGCTACAGCTGAGTAGAGTAAGTGCTGCAAAACATCAACCTCCATGTGGTTTTACATTTTTGTTATAATTGTAGAACAAGCCTTTGTTTTCATAGAATTGAAAAGTCAAATGAGCAATAATTTGTCTAATTTTCGATCAAATCACAGAGTTTCACTATCCACCAGAATGTACATTTGTGGTGATCGTGCTATTAATCATAATTAATGATCTCCTATCTCCATTTCTCCTCTGTAGAGCAGCCACCGGTTGGGTCGGGATCTGTCTTCTCACCTGTCAGAACTCTCGGATCTAGTAGAACTCGTTCCTGATAACGGCGGGGAAATGACCCGTGACTGGGAGCCTAACCCAGCCCGATCCTCACCCTCCTTCTCTGTCCCTGTGGAACGCATTTCAACACCTCACACCAACACACATCACAGGAACAAGGACAAGAGGTGAAGAAAGAAGCGGGGGGACAAAAGGCTTCATACTAATACTCTCAAGTTAAAATAGAAAACTCAAAATAGAAACATTAATGCCTTTTGCTTTGTTTCTTCATAAAGGATTGCTAGTTGTGCAGGTCAACAGATGAATGAACCCAGAGTCCATTCAATTTAATTTACTTTGCTTTCCTTCCTGTAGACTGAGGGTGACCGTTCCCTTGGACCGCATTGGTAGCTTATACCTGTCAGGCAGAAAGAGCAGAAAGGTGAGCATTCTGACCTAAATCGCTAAATAACTTCCACATGATTTTAATTGATGGTTTTACGTTTTAGTGATAACTGTCCAAAAAAAAATGCGTTTGTATTTATATCCTCAGACACATCTTAATTTTTTTTTCTCTTCACTTCAGGATGAACCAGAGGAGCAACGGGATTAATCCAACAGTACAACCGTAGGATTCGTGTACCAAACAGGCTGGTTGTAAAAGGACAGATTAAGCCTAGTCTTGTAAAATCACAGCTACAGGAGATTACTAATTAAAACGCTCTTCAATCTAGGATTAGGCTTAATATGTATTTAGAAATTTGTATGCAACAGGTGCCACCACCTTCTACTACTACCACCTTTTTTTTTTAATAAATAAAATCTATTTATTGCTATTTAATGTCACCCTGTAGTGGTATGCAAACTGACAGACACTCTACATGTGTGCCTATGATCAATAAAAATCGAATCGAAAAAACACAGATGATGCTTCAAGTCATTATTCATTGACAGAAGATTAAAAAATAAATTAAATATTGAACGTTGTATAGGATACCCAATAAAGAAAAGGCTTTATTTCTTCTGGTACAGTTAAAGAAAACATCAGATGCCAAAAATATAACATTTGTTTGGCTTTCTCTTCGTTTTCATATTATGTACAGTTCTGAAAGGATATGATATTTACAGAGTAAAATAGGAGAGGGTCTATGTTTTGGGAATTTCAAGAAACCCCTCGCAAAAAACAAACAAACAAACGAACAAAAAAACATATTAGAAACAAAATATGCCACAACACTTGTAGCTTAAACTCTTTTCTGTACACAAGACGATCTGGTCTCCGAACTACTTTCAAACAGCATATCAGGGAACAGCTCCACAACAACTAACACTCTGTGTGTGTGATCTTAACCAGATCTCAGACAAGAGATTAAAACCCAAATTAAACTCTTAAAAAAAACAAACAAAAAAAAACAAACAGAACAAATAACTACATCTATTAAATTGGGGGCATTGAGTAAACCTCAACACTTGGGTGGCAGTTACAAAGCTCTTAATCATCATTCATTTGTCTCAGAAAACGTCCTTCGAAAGTAAACCAACGAAAAATAGATGATGCACAATTTGAAACTGCTTACGCTTGGTAAGTGGACAACAGTGCAACCGATGGAAATGTTAAAGTTCCAATCTTAAAGTTCCCATTTCAAGTCCAACCTTTCATGTTCCCAACACAGAATGACCTGGGGTTGATAGTTAAGTGCTAGTTAATGACACGACTGCCATGGTGCTGACATGCACTGAGATTTAAAAAAAAACAAAAAAACACGCTAATCACTTAATAAAGGCTACCTGTTAATATCGATTATCACAAATCTGAAAGGGAAACTGAGATGTGTGTGAAAATGATAAGCAATAGAAATAACAACTTATACACAAACCACTTCTTCATGTAAAAAGACAAACCTCAGCTTCTAAACATCTGCTTTGTAAAAGGCTTTTACGTCGGCATACATCATCTTTTAAATCTTCTACAAAGCCGGCACTAAACACTCCCTGATGATCAGACCAAACTGGCAGACAGAGTGTTCCGAGTAAGAGCCATGCATACAAGTTTGTCTACAAACATGAAGAAATTACCCTCGTGATATTAACTATGTATGTGATTGTCAAATATGTGATGAACTGACACGTAAAATCACGGGTCTCAAAAGAACACCGCCGTTCAAAGTCGGCGATTTCGTCTCATACTTAATAGAAAAAGTGGAGGACGGGAACGTTGCGCTTCCAGGGCTTAGGCGTCTTCTCTAACTGTCTTTTTTATGGCCCGATCGCCTCGCTTCCCTGCATTTATGACAGTAGAATATGTCTGGGACATTGGACTTCTTGATTTTGGCGCAGGACAGATGCACCCATATGCTGCACTGGTTGCACTCGATCATGGGTCGTCCTGCAAAAGGTTTCCCGCAGTAGCAAGTGATCAGATCCCACGAGTCGTCACCTGCAGGGTGGAAAGACCAAGTGTTAAAACTATAGCCAGTACACTGTACAGTCAGTACACAATAAAAACCCTATGGAAATGACAGTAAAACAAGAAAACTTGTTTTTTTTATTAGTGCTTTTTCCCAGCCAGCTGTGTGTCAGTAGTTCATGCATGAGCTGATTCTAGGTGTGACGTTTGTGTGGATAGCTGCTGCTGCTGTCTCAAAATAAGAAGTAGAGTGCGAAGTAAAACAGACCCCCATGAGTCAAACACTCATAAAGAACGTGTCAAAATCAGCGAGAGTAGCAAGAAGGTCTGCTGAGCTTAGCAATAACAACTGACAAACCACAGCACCCCAGAGTAGGTGTTAAATGAACAATACTATTGATCACGGAAAAAAAAGTGAACAAACCAAGAACAGTTGAGAGGATGTACACAGAGAGATGTGTCAAAGACTACCATTGAGACAACAGAGCAAAATTTCACATTACTCTTTCCACAGTCAAAGTGCTGATGGAAACCAGTGTTTCCTCCAGTTATGAGATTAATTCTTATGTAATCAGATGTGTACACTGCACAATAAAGCATGGCTTAACCATGTAACCATAAAGGGTTTTATTTATTTGTTTTTTTACCCCAGCCTAGGACAATACATTTAAGCATACAAACAATTTTCTCCTTCAGACCAAGGACTCATAGTTGCAGGCAATTTCCACTCTATGTCACTCAATCAGACTTCTCTCCCACCCTTGTGAAATTTCTTCCTGTATTACATTACCTTACATTATTTTGGATGTTGTATCTGCTCACTTGTTTGTATGCACATTTTTTCCTCTGTACGAGTGCATGACACATGAACGTACTCAATATTCTGGAAACATGTGACTTTAAAACTTGAATTTTTCAACAATGTTCATATACTTTTTTCTTTCTTTCAATTGACCAGGAAAATAACTTTCGCTGCCATTGTTGACAAGATGATGAAATAACTCCGCTCCAGCACTACTGACATAGTCAGGTCTTTGTTCCAGACGAACAAATTTTGGCACTAAATTACATTTGGTCGCCAGAGAGCCAACTTTGGCTGAAAAGCACTGAACGATTTGAGATTAGACACTTTGAGAGTGGAAACTGTCCATAGGGCTGGACCAAAAATCATTTCATAGGATTCAAATATTTGTTGGTGCTTCCAAAGGAGGATCTGAATTCTCACAAAAATGACCCATAATGATAAGTATATTCATCCCTGCAGTTCACATCATATCCACTAGGTGGAAACAATGTATTAATATCGTATACCAACAGTGCAAATGAGCTCAAATCAGCCTCGCATTTTTATATTTAAAATATATATATATAAAAACAGAAAGCCGAAACAAGACAAAATGAATTAGAATAAGCTAAGATACTGCTTTAAACAGTGTAATACATAAGCTGTGATTAAATGTAACATACGTCCACAAAAGTATGTTTATTTTCAAGGAACTTATAAACTAGTCTACAGTGCAAGAGTCATTTCTGAGTGGCTGTGTAACAACAACGGAAATAAAATAAGGCAGGAAAAAAAGCACCGTCATGCAGATCGTCAAAGCCGAAGCATGCATGACAAAGAAAGACCGCAGTGATTATCATGAGCGTGTAACGAGCGCTCTCGTGGTGATGTGCAATGATTTTTACCACATTCGTTCATTTTCAGCAAACTGCATATTTATGCTCAGGGTAACTGTGGTTGGTTTAAATTACTTATTCTGTTGTATTCTGGGCCACAGAACCAAGTAAGTTCATCACAAAATATTGCAGGCGGGTACATGGTCACATGACAGTTCTTCCCAGAGGTTTTCAGTGTTTGGGTGAATGCCAAATAGCTTGCAATTTGAGCACACAGCACAGCACATAGCGTAAATAAACCATTATTTCCTTGGAACAAACATAATGAATGATTTATGGCCAGCCCTAAAAATTTCTAAAGCAGCTGAAGTTTATTATTTAGAACCAAGAACGCTAAGGACTGAAGTCAATCTACTGACCTTCCTTCCATACTAACTGCACTGTACATAATCATCATTCAACTGTGATCAGGGCCAATCACTTTAAACCCCACCTACTATTTAGCCATTTCCATTTAATTCATTATCAAATAAAACCACTCACCTGACTCTACCATGATATCCTCATCTGCGATCCACGTTTCCCCTTCACTGGAGCTCATTTCAGCATCTCTGCTTGCTTCGTCGTGCTCAGACTTTACCAGGTTGGGTCTCTGGGACTGCAGCCCTCTTGGTTGACCTGCGTGCTCCTCTCCATGGCCAAGTCCAGTCTCAGAGTCTGTCTCGCTGAGTGCCGAGCTCTTAAGCTTCTTAAGGCTTTTGGGCTGCTTGGAGTTTTTGCTGCGCTTGATTCTGGCGCGCTTTTCCCCGCTGCTACTGCTGCTGTCTCCTGCACCTGAGCCGAGAGAGAGGCGCTTCAGCTTTTTGTCCTTCTTGCGCTCTGCTTTGCTGCTCGCTTGACCCTTGTAGAGAGAGTCTTTTAACCTCATTTTGTCCAGCAGGGTGTTATCAGAAGGCAGACGCTGCATGGTCTTGACGCTTTTGTTGGCGCGGGCTTTCTGCACGAAAGTGTGAATGGTGTGTAGGTCCGAGTTGCCGTCTCCCCAGCTTGCCGACATATTTGAGCTGGCACCACCTCCCACGCCACCTTCGCCCGAGGTGCCAGAGCTGTGTGGTGAACTGGAGGAATCTGGAGACCAAGGCCTTTCCTACGGAGGCAACACAAGACACTGAGCGCTACACAGCTGCAAGCATATCTAGGAAAAGTCACGGAGCGGCAAGACAATGGGTTCAGTCTAAGGGTAAAATATTCTAAGCAGGCTGGCTGCTTAGACAACTACTGAGTATAAACCAGCAACATGGATGGCTATGAGACAGACGCCACTAAATTTTGAAGTACGCACTGTTTAAGGTTTGCATTTTACTCTAAGTTCATGTCACTCTAGACGACATCATTGAATTACAGGTGACCTAAAAAAACATGTCAGAATGATTAAAAACAACACAGCCAGTTATTTTTCTATCGAATGAAAAGAGCATAAGTGACATCAATAGAGACAGGAGGTGAACGTGAAGCCGCCAGAAACTTCTCAGATAAGGAATGTTCACACACACAGTGACAAAGCGACCGGAGATCATACACTTTCAGTGAGAGCTGCCGACTTCCGGCGACAACGATGACGTGGGCGTGTCCAGTGACACGACTAAGTCGAGAAAAGTTTAACTTTATACAAATATGTAGCGACTTGGTGCGGCGAACACCAGTGGAGTGGAGTGAAGTGAATGGAGTGAGGGCAGTAAAGCGCGCATGATCCGTCATTCTGCCTGCGAGTACAATTTGTTTCATGGACACAGACAGTGCAAACAGCACACACTGCTTCTCCTTCATCTTCATATACACACTGGTGAATTTTATTTACAAACGCTCTCTCTCCAGCACGTTTCATTTTAATAGCAAGAAAAAAATTGATTTGTTGTCAAATGTGGAATGCTAGCTGCACCACCCGCTGATTAATATTACCATGGCAATCAGCAGTAGGAACGCCTACTGGTGATTTTATAGTACAGGAACTGGTGACTTGCAGTGATAAACTCGATGTGTGTGTGAATGTAGCTTTAGTGTGTGGGTTTCATTTTCTTTTAAACCATGTTTTATCTCAGCCAGTGTACACAATTATTACTGGATTTTTTCTGTGTGCGTCATCATTATAGGTTTGTTGTACATCCTTCTGTGTTCAGTTTTACACAGTGTTTTATGTGAAACCTTTCCCAAATGTACATCCTTTTACTGCTATTCTTAATGCTTATTTAACTTATGTTTGTGCTTAATTTACAGTTTGACACTCAACAGTTTGGATTACACTGTTCTGTATATATTCAATACAAAAAAATTATATAATATGCACTACCAGTCAAAAGTTTAGACGCTCATTATTTTTTCTCCACATTTCAGAATAATAATAATAAAGTTATCAAAACGCTGGAATAACACAAATGTAAGTATGGGAATTATGTTGTGATAAAAAATCCAAAATAATTTCATATTTTAGCATCTTCAAAGTAGACGACCTTTATTGCAGAGAATTTCTAGAAATGCATTCTTGGCATTTTCTCAACCGATTTTTGAGGAATTTCCCTGAGCTGCTTTTTAAACAGTATTAAAGGAGTTCACACCTACTGTATGCTGGACACTTATTGGCTGCTTTTAGGAATATTTCACTCCATTCAAAAAGAAATTTTTGTAAATAACGTTAGTTTTCTAATGAAAGAAATGAATATGTTGGCACTATTATATTTTTGTGTACAACACCGATTTCAAACATTTAATCATACACCTTCAGATCAAAAGATTTATAAGATCATGAAACATTTCAGTCAAGTGTCTCTAAATTTTTGACCGGTAGAGTATGTGTGTATATATAATCTGTGTTTATTGTCTTTCCGCCACTTGCATATATTTTTTGCTTGCTTAATATTTTCAGAAGACATCAGATTTTATCTGCAGGCCACAACTTGACCAAAGTTGAAATAGGAAGCAACGTTACAAAGTCAATGCTGTTCAACAACTTGTGTGAACGCATTCCGAACCCAGGCAAACTTTAAGAGAACCACAGAGTCTGAAAGCAGCTTTTACACATAACCAAACCTCTCCTATAAAACTTTTAGAGAAACTAACCTCTTTTGGAGATGGGATATAGCCAGCATACGCCAAGACAAAACTGCAGAACTTGTTGAAGTCCTCCACTGTTCTCTTTCGTCTCTCTGGTGGCTGAAAATGGCATTATTTAATTAGAATGAATTGAGACTACTGATAACGACAGTCAGTACGTTTACATGGACAACAATATTCCGATATTAACCCGATTAAGACAATACACAGATTAAGAAACTACCATGTAAACAGCGGTTATTGATTACCTTAAACCAACTAAAGTCATACTCAAAGTAAATACAAATAGAATGAATACATATTCCTGTTTTAGTCGTATTATCGACGTGCATTATAGACATGTACACACCTTATTCACACTTAAGGTTGTGTGGGAATTTTCACCGCATTTTGCGACAGCACACGTACACACACACGGTAGTGCTCAACCGTTTGACGGCAAACAAGAGAGCACGGCTGCGTCTGAAACTGCGTACTTACCTAATATATAGTAGGACGTGAAATACATGTATTTCTATATACTATATAGTAGGTAAGTATGTAGTTTCGGACACAGCCCACAGCTTCAAGCAGTCGTCTATTAGCACGTATAGCGTGACAAATAATTAACTGCACTTGAAGCTTTCGTAAAGTTAAAAATGAAACACCCAAAACTGCATACGGTACCATAACGAAGACGAACTGTATGTTGATACGTGAAATCCTGGAGAGAACATCGGACGGCGTGGCATGGTGACGTAATGACGTGTCGTTAATCAAACTATGTTCTATAACATGTAAAACGGGAACATGAAAGGAGTATTCGAAAACCGACCCATGTAAACACCTTAATCACAATATTGTCATTCAAAATAAGGTCAATAATTAGATTACTGCTGTCCATGTAAACGTAGTCAGTGATACTAATTGTGTGTAGTGTTCTTGTTATACAGGTCTTGTCCAGGTGATGGCACTGTGGCTTACCAGAGGCTCCGCTTTGCGTTTCAATAATGAATCTGCAACAACAACAAAAAACAGAACGAGAGCAAACATGGGTTAAGGAAAAAAGGTGTTGAATATACATGTATACACATACATACAATCGAATTTGCTTCACTTAATGCTTCGTATTGTTTATTTGCGACATTAATCTGGTCAGGCGAGTGCGCGGTGTCGTTAGCAGGCAGCTAAACAACAACATGCTAACCTCCCAAAACGCACAGCTAACGTTAAAGCACCGCGATGTCGATTCGAGGCTTAATTCAGGTTCATTTCAGGGCATAATCTTACAGTTTAACCTGAAGGACACGTCCCAGTATCCTAACGTCGACTCGCACGGGGGAAAAGGGAGTCTTAATCGGAATAACACATGGCCACAGCCTACGCATTATTTTCTAAAGAGCCTCCACAGCGTTAGCGGCTTCTAGTACGAGCTAGCAGGGCTTTTCTTAACTCGAAGCTGCACTGATAGCCACCAAAGCCCGATTAAAAACACCACGTTCTTCATTTTCAGCCCAACATCAAACGGAACACAAGCTCAACTGTAACGTATCTAGCTAGCACACCTGCTAACCCTTATAGCCTGACAATAAACGCTAGCGAGCTAGTTAGCCAAGCCCGTCTCCGCGCCTTAGAGGTGTAACAAGTTCACTCGGTACAAAGAGTTAAAACACAACCAGCTGGAATATGTTTAATGTGTGGGAATAAACCGAGTGATGTTACGCAAGTAAACTTGAAATAAATAAACAAATAAATAAATAAACAAACATATAAATAAATAAAGCAGGTCTTTAAGGAGGAATCCCGGAGAGTGGAGCTGCTAGCTGTTTCTCAGGCTAAGCTACATGAAGCAGGTTAGCAGGTTAGTTGACGCTAATCGGCGGTCACCGAGGACACATTTTTGATTTAATAACTGTAGACAAACGCGATTAACTTAACTCGATTAACTTTTACAGCCTGTTTGTTGAGTTGAACCGCAAACACTTTATCTAACAGAGACGTCAGACATTGAGCAACGCTGTCAGCAGCCCAGCTTTCTATCTTTAGCGAACACGCTATTTAACGAAAGATCACGAGACCAGTGAATAAAAATACAGTCACGGATGAAATAAATCCGCGTAAATACACACGCAACACCGCGCAGAAACAAATACACATCTAACCAACTTCGGCTTTTTACCAGTTAGCATGCAGCCGCTAGGTGGCTAATAATAACCGGCTAACGCAATGATCACTCAATAATAGCAGCCGGAGTTGGAATTTATTTATTAGTTTTTAAAAACGACTCCGATGTTTCTTACCTTGGTGCTCAGACATTATTTCGAGCATTGTCACCTCAACAATGAGGTTCGCTGAACTTCAGTGGCACTGAGCAGCGTTTATTCACCGGCTTGCTAACCAGCTAAAGCTAACACTTTCACACAACACGAAACGGTCGATTTGTCCTTCTTAGTGTTGTAAAAAATAAATAAATAGATCGGAGTTTTAGAAATGTCCCGGTTTCCAACCGAGGGTTAAATTTTCAGTATAAATTCTATCTGCTGGAGAATTAGCTAGCGGGATCATTTCTTCCTCTCATGGCGTTGCAGAAATAAACCGAAGCCCGACGCTCCAAGTGAGCGAGCATTCTGCAGCGTGTGTGTGTCTCTCTCTCTCTCTTTCTCTCTCTCTCTCTCTCTCTCTCTCTCTCTCTGTGTGTGCCTGTGTCTCAATCACCGATCTGTCCAAATGATCCAGTCAATAAATATATGTTTTCCTTCTTTCTCATCAAAAGTGGAAAACTTCTGGAAACTCCGTGTGTGCTGATATCTAACCCTCGTCGCGCCTCCCTCAAGCGGTCGATGTCAACTGAGAGAAAAGCCCCTTGTGGTTGAGTCGAACCCCGTCGTGTAGAATTGCTTGCTATGGCCTTATGGGAAAAGTAGTCTCTTACACAGTGGGAAAAGCACAGCTCGAGAAAGTATTGCTGTGAGGTCTGCGGACTCCAGGTTGTAACCTACTTTGCAAATCATGTCACAGCTGTTTCTTTTTAGTAACACGTACTTTTCTAGACTTTTGTTGCCCCCATCCCAACTTTTTTTGAGACGTGTTGCGGTCATAAAATTCAAAATGACCCCTTTTTTTAAATGGTACATTTTATTCCGCTTAAACATTTGATATGTTTTCCGAGTCCTATTGTGAATAAAATATGAGTTTATGTGATTTGCAAATCATTGCGTTCTGTTTTATTTACATTTTACACAATGTCCCAACTTTTTTGGAATTGGGGTGTGTGTGTGTGTGTGTGTGTGTGTGTATGTATGTGTGTGTGTTTATATATATATATAATATATATATAATAAATATATAAATATATAAAACACAAACGGGATCCATGGGAATTATTATGTGATTAAAAAGTCCAAAATAAGCCAAAATAATAAAAAAATTTTTAGCAACGTAGACACCCTTTCCTCCTAGAATTTTCAGAAATGCATTCTTGGCATTTTCTCAACCGATTTCTTGAGGAATCCCCCTGAGCTGCTTTTTAAACAGTATTAAAGGAGTTCCCACCTACTGTATGCTGGACACTTATTGGCTGCTTTTCAGAATATTTTGCTCCAAGTAATCCGTTTACATTTTTTTTTTGTAAATAAAATGTTAGTTTTCTAATGAAAGAAATGAATATGTTGGCACTTTTGTCTACAACACAGATTCCAAACATTTAATCACACCTTCAGATCAAAAGATTTATAAGATCATGAAACATTTTTTTTAAAGAAACATTTCAGTCAAGTGTCTTCAAACTTTTGACTGGTAGTGTATATGTGTGTGTATGTATGTATGTGTATGTATGTATGTGTATATATATATATATATATATATATATATATATATATATATATATATATATATATATATATATATATATATATATATATATGTCATTTCATCAGATTTTATATATATATATATATATATATATATATATATATATATATATATATATATATATATATATATATATATATATAACTTCAGAAATGACTGAGATTTTACATAATGGCTAGCATATTGTCCATTTATACCACAGCGTGTTTGAATGCTCCAATCTGATTGGTCTAATAGGTTATTGTTCCATGGTTCCACATTTTGAAAATCTACCGGAAATAGTAGACCATTTGCGTACCTTTGTGATACAACACACTATGATTTGGGACACACTAATTCTAATCTCGGATACTATTTAGGATGGATAGTAGGCGAACTGGGACACACTTGTACCTTCAACAAGATTTAAGACTAATAATAAACGCATTTAAAATGTCTTGTTTAACAAAGTAAAAACTATAATTGTTGATGTGATGTTTTTTTTGTTAGGAGATATTTATTTAACATTTATGGAAGGAGTCTTGGTTGTAACAGTCATGGTACTTTGCAGTGTTTACATTTACGCCATTTGGCAGACACCCTTATCCAGAGCGATGTACATTTATTAAATTTTTTAATAAAACTGAGCAGTTGGGGGTTAAGGGCCCCACTTAAGGGCACAACAGTGGCAGCACTGGGATTTGAACTCATGGTCTGCTGATTAGAAATCCAATGTCCTAACCTCAAAGCTACCAGTTTATTAGCACAAAATATCATTTTAACAATATCATTATCTTAACACAAAAAATCTTTTTTTTTTCTATACAATCTTTAATGTTAATTAAGCAATATCGAACAAGCAAGAGTGCTGTTATACTGAATATCAGCACAGCTGTGATTTGGCTGCAGGTAAACACAGCTGTTCCGATATTCAGCATAACATGATTGCGAATGTAATATTACTTTTATACAACAGATCCTTAAACAAGAAATCAATATAGATTAACTGACATTTTAGATACAATATGGCCAAATATTTAGTTTATATTTGCTCTGTGAACGAAAATAGTTCCCAAAGAAGCCACAGCCATGTTGCCATAGTAACGCACCAACTGACTGACAGCCCATAGTAAGTGTAGTAATGGTTTCAATGTATTGAACTATTGCTAGAATTGAAAGTTCTTCAGTTGAACACGCTTCAGGTTTTTCCTCCCACAGTCCAAAGCCATGCGTTGTAGACTGCTTGTCCGTAGTATGTGAATGTGTGTGCGTCCAGGATGTCCCCTGCCGTGTGCCCTGAGTTCCCTGATAGGCTCCAGGCTCTCTGCAACCCCATGTTATATAAGCGATACAGACAATGGATGGAGGGATGGATGTCTCAAACACAGACAAGTGTACTGATACAAACAGTGAAATGTACCAGTGTGGTTGTACTAAATATCATCACTCCTGGAAACAGCTTGTCCAATCAAATTAATGGACTGTATAATGGAAAAAACAACGTTCTTTCAACAATTAAAAAAATACAACTTTTTATGAACTAGGTATTACCATGGCACCCCTTTCCCTATTTTTCAATTTTATTTATTTAATTCTATTTAATATTTCACCCTTCATGTCTTGTATTGTGGAATTAGCATGCTTACCCAGCAGTCACAGAACGTTTTTGTAACGTTAGCATTTGGTTCTCGATTGTTTTTTTTTTTTTTTTTTTTTTTTTTAACCATTTCATAACCTTCAGGGAATGCTCTTTTTGGTTAAAAGTCAGCACTGTTTCCAAAATGTTCTGGGAACTTCCAAACACAATGTTGTCTTATATGACAACTGACAAGGAACCTTCCCCATTTTTCTTTTTTAGTTACTAGATTTTTGTAACTAACCTTCATGAACATTTCTGAAACGTTTCATGGACTTTCATGAAGTTTGCCAAATAAGCAGTCTGTAAGGATTTCACAGAGTTTTTTGTGATTGTTGCAGCCAAAAATGCTTGATTTTGCTGCGGTTTTCTTAAATTTTTTTGATGCAATTAGCAGATATTTTTTGTGCTTTTGTTTAGTGCAGAAAACTACATGAATTGGCGAATATTGCAACTGCATACAATTTTTAGCACGGTGTTTCACAGTGATGTTTGCTGGTAAATGAGACATTTGAGATGTACACATGTTCGACGCACGTGAATAGAGGAGGGATTTAGCTGAACGCGTGTTGTGATGACGTCACGTGACACATCTTGGCCCAAATCTGCAGAAAATTCTGCGGTAATTTAGAAAAATTGCATGCTCCTCCAAATATTGAGGAGTTTACTTGATTTTGTATTAATTTCTGCGATCTCGAAATCCTGGAGGGAGAGAATAGGCAGGCTATTTTTTGTAACTATACACAAAAGTTTCAGGAACGTTTCCATAATATGCTCAAGTTAAAACAATTTATGTAGGATGTTTGTACGTAATGATTTCTTTCTGTTGCTAAAGAAGAAAGACAGAAAGAGAGAGAAGAAACAGTAGAGCCATGTTGTGTCTCTCGTGTCGCGAACACGCCTTAAACTCCAGCACATTAGGGGGCAATATGCGCAGTAAAGTCACATCTTAATGAGTCGGAGTGTAAACGAAGAACACTCACCGTATTAAACAACACATTGCTGATTATTTTGGATCAAATACAGCAAAGAGGTTCACGGTTTAGTTATTAATTCTTCGTGCAACTGTAGGACCAGACCAGTACATTAAAGATAAGTGGACTGTGTAAACATTATATCACTGGTTGGTTTGTTGGAGATTATTAACTTTTAGCATTTTACAATGCTGTCAGAGGTGTTACAGGGGACAGAATCGGGAGGATTCGTTATTATTCGAGGTAAAAAAAAACAAACATCAGTATCAACACTATTTACCTGTTACATTATATATATATATATATATATATATATATATATATATATATATATATATATATATATATATATATATATATATATATATATATATATATATATATGTATATATATATATATATATATATATATATATATATATATATATATATATATATATATATATGTTTGTGTGTGTGTGTGTGTGTGTGTGTGTGTGTGTGTGTGTATTCTGCTTCTCTAAACATCTGAGCTCTGTGTGTATTTTCTCTTCCAGACACGGCTTGTTATTCTGGACGACGCCTCCTTAAGTATTACATGAACTGCGCCTTAAAGAGGTATGGGGTGGCATTATTATTATTATTATTATTATTATTATTATTATTATTATTATTAATACATGGTTGAAAATTAATGCCTAAACTTAAGTCATGCACTCAAGTATTTATATCACGCACAACTAGATAGACCCATACCATGCTTGTAGGAGGTCAGAGGTCGGGAACCTTTACAGCTGGCAGAGCCTAAAAGCAAAAACAAGTTATGATTTTTTTTTTCTTTACTGGAATAAAGTTGGCGTGACGTTGGACGTTCGATATTCGCAGTTGTGTGGAAATTAAGGGACCGTCTCTAAAGTTACATACGACATTGTTACATACGTTTCTAACTTCAATAGCATTTGAAGGGAATGACGTACAGTCATATAACCAACTGTATAGTGTTCATGTAGGTGTCAGCTATAACGCACACCTCTTAGATTTCTGATATTTATTAAAATAAGCTATTAAATCATATATAAATATTGCTATGTATTTTATTACTGCATGGGCTCATACACAAAATATACCATAATTTAAAGCTCAATAGCATTTGAAGGGAATGACTTACAGTCATATAACCAACTGTACAGTGTTCGACTAGGTGTCAGGTATGACACACTCCTTTTAGGTTTTTGATATTTAACACTACAATGCATGAACAAAAAAAACCTTCACGAATGCATAAAGGGGGTCAAAATGACCCATACTGGATTGAATGGTTTTCTTCAAAAAATAGATGTGTTCTTCTGTGTGCGCTATAGTTGACACCTGGATGAACACTTTACAGTTGGTTGTGTGACTGTAAGTCATTCCCTTCAAATTCTATTGAGCTTTCAATTATGTTTTTTTGTGTATGAGCCCATGCAGTAATAAAATACATAGCAATATTTATATATGATTTAATAGTTTATTTTATTAAATATCAAAAATCTAAAAGGTGTGTGTTATAGCTGACACCTACATGAACACTTTACAGTTTGTTATATGACTTTAAGTCATTCTCTTCAAATGCTATTGAAGTTAGAAACGTGTTTAACAATGTCGTATGTAACTTTAGAGATGGTCCCTTAATTTCCGCTTATCTGCGGATATCGAACGTCCAAAGTTAAGCCAACTTTATACCAGTGTTTTATTTAAAGAGCCGGAGAAAAGTTCAATATTTTTTTTTTAGCCATTTCACCTTTGTTAAAAATAAACTGAAAACAGACTGGCTATGTAGTTTTCAACCGATTTATGAATTAGAGCAGGAAATTAACGCTTTGCTCCACATTGTCCAATGAAATTTGAGGTTGTTGTACCACAGGTTGGTGTATACATGAGAAACCAGTTTCAATTATGAATTATGTAATGTGTGGAATGTGTAATTGAATTGACAGACTAGCTTTCATGATTGTTATTATTTTTCCCTGCCATTGAACCATAGGCGATCACTGAAAGAGCCATAGGTTCCCGACCCCGCTATAGGTGGCTGGGATAAATGTACTAGCAGGGTTCATCCCACCTCCCCCTGTCTTTTGAAAATAATAAATAAAAAACCAAGAAGATGAGCCTTCCTTTTTTGCATCCACTGCAGATGTCATTGGATGTTTGTGGAACCAAGTGCAAGAGCAGAACAGTTTTTTTTCATAAGAAAAATTACACAGAATGGTGTGAAGAAATGAAGCTGTGCCTGATTTCTTTCTATCCCAGACTGTAGATGCAGGCAGCCTATCAGTGACCTTTGTATCATGTTATTGCCCAGAGTGAAACTCCCCCCTTAAATGCGCTCTCCATTTAGTCTGATACTTCTCAGCCTATGTCGCATCCATAGCATGTCATCATCAGGGATTCAGAAGGCACATGTGAAATACAGTCAGAGGTGTAATGAATGCGAAAAAGGTGGATTATTTACTCGAGTATACTTTTCCCCCCATAAATACCATTGGACAGAAAACTAAGTAAGGTATAATACACATCTGTGTGTGCATTACACGATTTTAATGCATGACGTGGAGTGCGTTAAATTGTTTAATTGTCACTTGCCAGCATTGGCAAGTTAAAGTGATCATTGCTGTTTGCAGCACAAATATGACTGAAAGGATAAAATTAAGGGATAATTGTCATTTGTTATTTTATACACAGGTCGTTAGCTCTGGAATTCTACCCGCTCTAAATCATACTCAAAGATTACATTTCTTTGAATGAATCATAAAAAATAGTAAATGGTCTGCACTTATAGTGCTTTTTTAACCTTTACACTGTGTCTCATTCACCCATTCACACACACACTCACACACCAATGGTAGCAGAGCTGTCATGCTAGGCACTGACTTGCCATTGGGAGCAACTTGGGGTTCAGTGTCTTGCACAAGGACACTTCGGTATGTGGAGTCATGTGGGCTGGGAATCGAACCTCCAAGCTTATGATAAGTGGACAACCCGCTCTACCACCTGAACCACAGCCGGCCCAATAATAAATAGTTATTAGAAAGGGAGAGAGCGAGATATTGTGTGTGTTTGTGTGTGTGTGTGTGTGTGTGTGTGTGTGTGTTTGTGTGTGAGTGAAATAGATATAAAGTAGATATACTAAGCACATGTTGTCCAATCAAAGGACAAATTAAACAAAAGGGCAAATATCAAATTGTTTAGTGTTTATTGTGTGTGTTTGCAATAGTGTGCACATTATTCTTTCTTATTATGCTGTTGATGAGACTTTATGATGTAATGATTTGCTAACCCCTAATAGTTTTATTGTACAGCTATTGATAGATTCGAGTCCTCCCATCTAATCCCATCACGATCAGTTATAGTTGATTGTGCCTTTTGTTTGTTTTAAAGTGGTTATTACTATTTATGTTTGCTTTATAGTACTTGTGCCTAGTTATTTCTGTACTCAACACCAAATTTATTACATATTCAATCTGTTTAAGTATAATTTGGGTTTAACTCTGTTTTGTTCCTTTTCATTTTAAGGGGGGAAGCTGTCCATGTGTTGGGGTTTGAAGTTCCCGAGCATGAGTTGTGTGCCGGACTGGACAGCAATTACTTGCATTTGTGAGTCTATTATCTATGATCTAAAAATTTACATTGCGCTTGCAGATAATATGAAAGTTGTTTTTGTATGTAGCATACAGTATTTTGTCAACACCAAACAGTGAGCAGTTATAAGACAAAACTTGCTGTTGAGCCGTTCACTTTTTCTGTTGATAGGTTTCACTTTCACAGTGCATACACCGACCCTCTGGGCTGGACCAAGCAGTCCTTGTTCACAGTGAAGCATTTCAGCGCAAAAGAAATCACACTGCTACTCCAGGAGACGCAACACGCCAACGATTCTGTACTTGTCATTGACTCTTTGTCTTGGGTTGTAAGACATCATGACACTGTTACCGTTTGTCAAGAACTTCAGAAGCTCAGGAAAGGTTTGTCATCTCAGCAGTTTACAAGCACTTTAATCCCAGTCCCTCTTCTTTAACTGCTTTACGTTAGTCAGTCCCTCTGTGGTTTTACGTTCACAGAATTGAATGCAAAATCAAGCACACTCAGCAATATTTGGAGGAGCTCGCAATGTTCTGTTCAAAATGACTGTAGATTTTCTGCGCATTTGGGCCAAGATGCATCATGTGACATCATCACAACATTCATTCAATCAAAGCCTTTTCGATTCATGTGTATCGTACATGAGTACAGCTAGAAAAGGTCTCATTTGCCAACAACCATCACTGCGAAAGACCATGCAAAACAATTTCCTGCAACTGCAATTTCACCAATTCAAGGAGTTTTAGGTAAAAAAGCACAAAAAAATCTAATTTTGAAAAACGCTGCAGCAAAATCGAGCATTTTTGGCCACAACAATCACATTAAAAACTCTTGTGTGCAGTGATTAGTTCATGTGCAATGCAACATGTATTTGAAATAAAAATAACTGGATAAATTATTAAAGTCTTGTGGATGCATGGTGAATGTAGTTAGTGATGTTCTGTCTTCAGAATAGATGCAGACCAGAGATGGATAATGTGCAGTTTAGGGGAAGTTCAGGATCAGGTGTTGGAAAAATAATACTATTTTCATGTAAGCTTATTTGAATTATTTATTGAATTTGACCCTGTTTGGAAAACCCCTTACTGTATGTCGAATAAACCTTCGGCTTGGTCAGTTGACACACATATTATTCCCTTTGACAAGCAGGAGGCTCTGTAAGGATGATTTTTGGTCTCCTACACATGGATCTTCATCAGCAAGGCATTGTGGGAACTGTAAGCCATGTAGCAAGCACTGTAATTTCTGTTACACCTATGAACAATGCACGCTATGCTATGGCCAAGACATCACAACGTAAAAAATCTGGAAAGGTTATGCAGAAGGTAATTAGCTTTTCTTACAAACTGATTTTAATGTAAAGATAAATCCTTATAGGTGTTTTTTTCATAGATGATGTTTTGTATTTAAAAGCTGATAACACAGTTCTTGTTTTTTTTTGTTGGTTTTTTTTTTTTTGTAAAATACTTTTTTTCTTTTCTAGGAGGAGTTTTTCAGTTTACCAGAGGACTTGACACTATCAATAGAGACTAAACCCAACCAATCTGGAAATGTTCAAACAGACTTGTACACTAAGTCTGAGGTGAATTAATCATTGTTTGTTTCTAAACCATAACTTTTTTGTATGTATGCTATATGGCCAAAAGTTTGAGGACTCCTGACCATCACACCCATATGTTCTTGTTGACCATTTCAGAATTTGTTCCCCTTTGCTGTTATAATAACCTCTACTTTTCTAGGAAGGCTTTCCACTAGATTTTGGAGCTTGGCTGTGGAGATTTGTCCATTCAGCCCCAAGAGCATTAGTGGGTCAGGTGCTGATGTTTGATGAGGAGGCCTGGTGCGCAGTCACCATTCCAGTTCATCACAAAAGTAATCAGTGGGGTTGAGGTCAGGGCTCTGTGCAGAATTCTTGAGTTCTTCCACACCAGCCTTGGCGTACCATGTCCATACCCCACTTTGTGTACAAGGGCATCATAATGCTGGAACAGGTTTGGGCCCCTTGGTTCCAGTGAAGTAAATCTTAATACTACAGGATATAAAGTTCTCTGTACAATTGTCAGCTACCAACTTTGGGGCAGCAGTTTGGGGAACACACACATGGATGTGATGGTCAGGTGTCCACATACTTTTGGCCATAGAGTGTATGTCCACCCAGTCGTGGATATGAACATGTTTTGCAATGTGTGTCCTCTTTCTCCTTCAGGTGGATCCAACATCAAATCTGACTTTTAATCTTCATTTGTCTGAGGTTGAAAGAGAGGCAAGGGAAAAAGTCGCCCTACCGTTTGTCTTCAGTGAAGAAAAGTAAGATGGATTAATGATAGAGGTTCAAACTATCTTGCTATTCTGACATTTCTTATTTGGGCTTACTAAGCATCTCAAGTGTTAAGAGGAAATGCGTAAAAACAAATACTGATGCAGACATCAAATTTACCCATGTTTTTATATTACCCATTTTTAGTTATGTATAAATTGAGTATTATTCAGTATTGTTAAAAATAATTCAGGTAATCTATGTGTATGATGTGTAATTTGTTAACATGATATCTTTGTTGCTGCTTAAACAGAAAGTCTGCTCTCCTGAGGCCAGGCCGGGGTTCTGGACGCATTATGTATGAACCTGATGCCAATGATGACATTGATGATGAAGACCCAGATGATGACCTTGATGTCTAAAAGTTTCCTATTGAACATTGTTAGGAGTGCCGTGGATTCTGGAGCCTGAGCTACTATATTTTAAATTAAAATAAATTCCATATTTAGGCCAATTTATACATGTGGTCTAAATGTCATGTTATGCTTAGGACAATGCTTGTGGAAGTACAATGCCAGCAATATTACACACTATATTGTCATCCATACTGTCTATTCAAAGGGACTAGTTTGTCATTGTAAATGGCTGCATCCCAAATCACATACTAGCATACAAAATAGTATGCTAAAATAGTACACCCTTTATGTACCAGATAACTGTTCTGGTAACAGTATAATTTTGACATACTATTTAGTATGCAGACTCTTAAGCTAGCAGCAAGAGACAAAGTGACCTTTTAAAACAATGTTTTGTTTTTAAACATCTGTTTTGTCACATGTAGACAACCCTGAGTGAGAAGAGAAAACTCTGTGTTTGTGATCATCAAAATCAGCGACAGTGATTCACTTCTCAGATGCCTTAATTCCAAGCATATCACACCAGACTGATTTTATTTATTTATTTTTGTGCAAGTATACATATGATTTGTGGTCAGAAGGGGACTTTTTTTTTAGTGCAAAAATCAGACAGCTGATTTTTGGTTAAATGAGTAATTTTTGCATATGTTCTGTATCTAGCAATATTGTTTATAACAGTTTTGTTGTCTGTTTTGAGCACCCTCTACTGACTTTTGTAAGTTGGCACCTATGCATCAGAAGGAATAATATTTGCTGATAGGCTATATACCTTTTGTGAAAAAGGCCACTAAAACCTTTTACCAGAGTTATTACGGATTAATAATGCTGATAAAGCAAATACTGAAAAAGAATGAATAAATTCTGATAAATTATTAGAATGAAAATAACTACCTACATTTTGACTGGCATTTAAAACAATTTGATCTTAATTCAGCTGAGGGATTTGTTTATGGCTATGTGCAGACAGACCAGCCAGTCCAACATTTATACCACCACATTTCTTTTGTCATTATGAAATGATTAATTTTTGTTTGTCTTAATATATGGATATGTGTTGGCTTGCTTTTTTATGGTTATATTCTTTAATTAATACAATTATATAAAACGACTGGTTTTCACAAAATTTTCTCAATGGTATTTTTAGTACCTGAACTAGCATGAGGATGTGTTTTTGATAGAGACTCCAAAGCACTTCTGGATAAGGGTGTCTGCTAAATGCTGTAAACATCATAGAAATAAGCAATGTAAGGTCCATTGTATATTCCATACATAAAAGTGCAGTTTTAATCCATGCAAATTATATCTTGTAAAATTGATCAAGTCAAGGTTTACAAGGGTTAGTCTATTTATGTGTAAATTAACACACACTCAAACACGAGTAGGATACAAAAGTTTTTCTGAATTTACAGGATTTTCATGAATTTCTTGTGTAAATACTCATACAATTTTTTTTTTGAATAAATCTGTTTGTATCCAGTTTGATAAATGAAGCCAGTTGTCCTGAGGTAACACGACACACATGTTCAGATTATGATTTCACAAAAATATGTTTGATGGCTTGAATAATGAGCAGATGTGCTAAAATGTGCTAATTAATAGAGGATAATGATGTAATGGTTTATGTAATGGAATAACTTGGTGTATAATTTAGAGAAGACATTATTGTAAATTTACCCCATACATGTAGTTGAGAGGGAAAGGTTTGCCATTTACCAGATGTTCTTTAATTATCCATCCATCCATCCATCCATCCACTGTTTATGTCAGGTGTTGATGTCAGGCGAGGAGGCCTGGGGTGTGATGGTTGGGTGTCTAAACTTTTTGCCTTATAGTGTGTCAATATTATTAGTGAATCTAATAAAATATCAATTTAAAGGTTTTGTGACTAAATGTAATATAATCTCTAATAAATTATATGTCTACCTTTAAAAAAAAAAACAACAACTTATACTGTCCTCCAAACTCTTTTGTATCCTCTCTATGGATCCCTGGCTGATTCGTCACTCATTTCCCCTCACGTTATAGTTCGCTCAGATTCTTTGGCCAGTCTCTCAAATCAGGTGCTGATTAAGACAGTCTAAACCAGTGGTTCTCAATCTTTTCCAGCTTGAGGCCTCCCCTTGTGTAGGGTGCATTACTTTGTGGCCCTTAGAGTCAAATTTGTGCAGTTATTTTTTTCACACTAGGCTCTTCTGTATTAACTTTCTCAACAAAGAGACTACGTCCTCTTTCTAAAAACTTATCAATTTTAAATAGACTTTAAATAGGTTTTATCAGTGTGTGACTAACAGTACTGTACACTAGTATATCAATGGATCTATCTGTTTGGTGACTTTTCAGTCTGCTTTGTAGAATTGATTTTATTTATTAATAATTCAAAGGTTGACAATCCTGACTTACATATAGGTAAAAGAAAAGGCCCCCAGCTTGAGAACCACTGGTCTAAACAAATCATTTCACTTATTGCTTTTTCACTTGCCTTGTGTTTCTGTTGTCGTGTTGTGCATCATATTCTTGGAAATGAATTTTGTTGTAGAAAAAAATGGTTATACAGAAGTACACTTTCTTTCTACACCCAGAATATTCCACATCACTAAAAGTCAACACTGATGAGACAAATCCTGTATTTGAACAGCAAATTAAATGATGTAACTAAACATTCTGTCAGGGAATATTAAACTCTGGCACTTTGTAACCTTTTGGGGATAATAACTGTCTAGTTGGCTTGTGTTTGTTTTATTCGTAAATGGCAAAAAAACAACAATGGAGGTTTTTTTTTATTAATTCAAAAGCATTTAATAAACAAAAAATTATACACAAAATTACACAAACATCTCCAGGAAAGCATTAAGAAGCATTTAACAAAACATTATACACACACACACACACACACACACACACACACACACACACACACACACACATATACATACATATAAAAGAAAATAAATTAAGAAAGAAAAATAGAAATGGTATAATAATAAATTATAATGTACAAAGGTAAAGGGTACCATACAATTCCTATAAGGATGCAATGCCAGCAAGAGATGGATCATTAACATAGACAAATAAAAACAGTAAATGAAAGAAAGTTGGTTAAACCTAATCAACAGTCATTACAAAAATATATATTTAATATATTTTCTGAAATCTATCACATTTTTATTGCTAGTTAAACAAAACGTTCTGAGCAGAAAAAATGTGAAAGAGTAGATGAGCCCATACATTTTTGTTTATGGATAAAGAATTTGCCAAACAAAATTTTAAACAATTGATAATATATTCTCTAGATTTGTTGGCAGACTCAGTGTAATAGCAAATGTCTTTTAAATTAAAAGATTGTGCAACAATGGGGAATATACATCAATCCAAAACTTCTGAACCGATTCACAAGAATAGAATAAATGTATTAATGTTTAATCTTCATTACCAAAAAATCTACAAGTACTAGGAATATCAACATATTATATATTTTTTTTCAAACAAACAAGCAAAAAACAAACAAGCAAACAAACAAACAAACAAAAAAAACCGGGGTGAACTTTTGTGTCTTTACGGAAGTGACGACGGTTTGATGCTGTCGGTGTTCAGCACTGTTCCGGGTTTGGTTTGAACCGTCTCTCAGCACTGACTCTTTATTAACTGAGCTGCACCCTTCAGCGGTGAGGAGGGAAAATACTGTATTTGGATCATTTGTGTTCTGGTTTTGAACTGGACTTTATATCACCTCAAAAAGTCTGCTGCTCAGCGTCCCTAGCCGGTTCAGATAGCCACACCGCTAGCTAGTTGTATGTATAGTTGTGTTTGGTTAATTAAGCTGGACACTATTTAAATTCAAACCTGGAGCAGTCCACTAAAGAGAAACCTCACACATGCACTTTTAGTTCTTGAGGCTTTACCGGGTTTAAGCAATGAGAGCCTTTATGAAAGAAGACTGAAGATGTTCACAGACTCTTCTGGAAAGTGGTAAAAGTTCTCAGCGCGGATCTCATAAGGTTTCCGCTACCGGACGAGTGATTGTTCACACGGTGTGTCCGGAACTTTTCGGTGGAATGGTTGACCTGCTAAAGACTCGTCAATGTCTGTTGTGTGTCCGCACTTTCTTTAGCATGACGTCCAAGTTATGGAGTTTATTTTTATTTATCCTCAGGAAACCGCTAAGAACGGTGAGTAGCTTATCTGCGCCGGGGATCAACTTAAAAACCTAACTAACCATACTGTTTGGCTTCATGCACTCGTAG
The DNA here is from genome assembly GCF_001660625.3 of Ictalurus punctatus. Lineage (NCBI taxonomy): Eukaryota > Metazoa > Chordata > Actinopteri > Siluriformes > Ictaluridae > Ictalurus > Ictalurus punctatus. The sequence goes on along the minus strand of NC_030422.2, from coordinate 16,573,264 downwards.
GCTACTGCCTTTCATTACTTGTAGGAAATTAAACATTTACACATTGGAGCAGGTGTGAAAAGCGCTCCCAGCACTCGCACCTGTAAATATGGTGATTAATTTATGACAAAAATGTGTGAGACAGGTTTCATAATTGTAACTTTCCATCTGCCATTAACTGAGTTAAAGTACATCTCTCTTCTGATTGGCTAGAACCACACGCCCCGCCCACTATTTAAAAAACAGTAGGGTATAAGTACAATTCTGTTCTTACAAACCCAGCCTTTAATTCACCCCTGGAGAGGCTTCACAGACTTTCATTCTCGATCTAAATCTTGTACAAATAGTTATAAACGGCTGAAATAGTTCTTAGTACATACAAGTGTCATTTAGAGCAAGACTTCTCAAACTCTTTTAAGCCAGGGATCCCTTTAAATGAAAAATAATTTCCATGGACATTCCTGAAGTTTCCACCAACAGCACAAAATGGGTCCATTATCTACAGGCATAATTGTTTTAGGGTTTATGAGCTTTGGATTAAACCCACACATTTTAAGTTAAGTGACCAGTTTAATAACTGTAAGATAATCACAACACACATGATGATAATTACCATTTTGGACTTGCCATAAAGGATTACCATTCATGATTCTCATATTTAAGCTACTTGTAAATGCCTTGCTGTGTTATGTTATTAGAGGCTTTCTAAAAACTCAGTTTTAGATCATTGGCAGGCTCCTTTAGGAAACCAGGCAGTAGGTGCATATGCTTTTGAACCACCTGACAGTACTGGCTTCTGTTGCAACAGGAAACGCTTAAACCACAGCACTAGTGTGTTTTGTATGTATATATTTATTTCCTTTTTTTTTTTCTTTTCAAATGGGTTCCTTTTTCCCATTTTAAGATTTGCTTACAGTTTATTGAAATGGCAACATGTCTCCACTGCAATGGTTGCCAAATTAGAGCCAAGCTTGGGCTATCTTGGCCTGTGCTAAAGAGTGCATCGTGTGCAGGTCAGAAGGTGTGATGAAGTGTGCATGAGGGAAAGGTCATGTAATTCAAACATGCATCAGCAACCTGAGTCTACTACACAATCTATAGCCCATGTTACACAGAAATTAAGCATTAAAGGTGTAGTTACTTGCCATTTCATAAGTTTTCTAGTCTGTAATAATTGGTCTTAAGTGCGTTAGTCTGTCTGTAAACTCAAGTGTCTCATTGCTCTTACACCTGTTAGATATATAGAGCTATAATCCTCCGTTTGTGTACATAAAAACACAAGTCAGTTGTGTAACCGTTTTTAGGATTATGAAGCACAAATGTCTATCACCTCCACTATAATGTTTTCTACTTAAAGTTGCAGGATGTTTTTGGAATTTTGCCCTCTCTGGTGTCTTGTTCAATTTAACCAAGTTTTACAAGCAAAAATACACAAACATATACACTAGTTTAAACAACTTAACAACTGGATAACGATACAAAAGCCATAAATGTCAACAAAGTGGCTGACTGCCATTCACTAGCTTACTACTAAATCACATATGAAGTACCTGGCTTATCTTTTTAGCAAGAAAAAAGGTAAAATTCTGTAAGACTGAATTGTTTGAACTCGTATATTATAGCACACACTTTCACTCTTTCACTCCCATTTGGTTTCTTTACACTCTCATACTTGTTCACTCTGTCTCTTTGATCTGATTGGCTGTGATTTCTGTCAGTCACCCTATAACCAGACTTCTTTCAAGTGGGGTGTGATGACATTTGGCATATCTGAATCTTATGATGTACAAATTTCGACCCTACACCTCTGACACAGGATTGTCAGGGAAACTAGCAGCAGTTTAGAAACACGGTATTCTTTTTTTCCATGACTCAACAATATAAGTAGAGAATTTTAATTTTAATATTTTTAAGAACAATCCTATGCGATGGTGGTTTAATAAAAACAGAAAAGTTTTGGCCACTGCTAAGCAGGGGTTGCGGTCAGGTTATAGTCCACCCATCAACTGATGGGGTCCACTGGGCTTACAGATTCTGTGTAAGTGCGTTCAGTATGTTTCCAGCCCTCAGAGGCTAGAACAAAACCTCCCCTTTAAAACGGCATTCACCCTGGTTACCCCTTCTGTTTGCCCCTGCATTCCCACCAACTCCTACCCTCTTAAAGCTAAATTTAGCTTGAAGGGGGAAGGAACAGGCGACAGAAGTATAGGCGTCTCAGAATTGTAGGGGAAATGTAACAAGTAAGGATGAATTTTTCCAACATTGAAGCCTGAGGTCATGGACCTTATCTCTGGCTATTTCATCATTTTGTTTTGGTTTGTATCCTGTAGAATGTTTACATTTTGATAACATGGATAAAGTCATTAGCAAAATGTTTGTGTAAATTTAAACAACACAGCTTTGGATAAATCCCAAGGATTTTTTTTTTTTTTTAATGAATGCCTATTATAATATATGCCTATCAGGATTTTCACATTTGCATTGTGTTCCTAATGTGTTTTTAATTTTCTTAAGGATTAAGGATAAAAATCTTAAGGATTTTTTTTTTTGGCTTGTCCATGACTTGTTTATGGAGACCCCTGCTGAGGAGTGTTTGTCTATCAGAAAGGGAAACAAACCATTTCAATTCAAATTATTTGTAGATCACTTCTACCATTAGACATTCTATCATTAGATAGTAGTCATAACTGTCACGATTTAGAAAACTAAGAACTTTTAGCTAAGAATTTATAAAGCATCCATTTTCTAAGATTATGTATCTGAAGTCTGTAATGTCTTTTATTGAATCTGCCCCCCCTTCTTGTTCTAGATAATCCAATATCAGACAGTGCGATATGACAATTTACCCTTGTCGCCGCTGTCTAGAACCAGACTCAGTGAGTATCTCTGCCTTTCTCTCTTCCATTACCTGTGAACTAGGAAAAATATTCTTTTCAATTCAGTTTTATTTGTATAGCACTTTTAACTATAGACGTTGTCATTAAGGAGCTTTAGAGAAATCGAGGTCTAGCTCTAGATTCTGAATGGTGAAGGAGACACTGAGAGGAACCAGAGCAGAAAGGAAACCCAGCCCTTTATGGGTGGCACAGTATCACTGTGGAATTGGGTGGCAGTTGTGCTGAAGAATGCTGGGCACACAGCAGTAGACTTCAAGTTCTTTCTTTTTTTCTTTTTTCTTTTATATCA